>NC_141893.1:18735593-19039237 GCF_030686135.1 Camelina sativa
TTTCTTTAAATGAATCTTTCATCCATTATATTAATTATTTAACTTTTGTATTTAATCATTTGTCTATTCATTATGTCAGGTCATTTTTTTCCTTTCGAACATATCCCATCATTATTCTTTTCACAAAAAAAAAATTGGCATGTACAAGTACAATAATCATATATCTTGAAAAGAGAATAATGTAAAAATAATGCATGTGTCAAATTGGATGTTGAAAATATGATTTAACTCTTGATTTATATGCTTCCAACCAAAATATTTAATGACCTTTGATGTCAATTGGCAAGCTGTGACTAGATATATGTTGTTTTTCTATTGGTTATACAATTTTTTTTGTGTGTTTTTATCTCCTTCCAATTATTTATGCTCAATTATTGTGTAGTAATTATTTTTTTTTTAAATATCTTTATACCAAAACTCATCATTTTTTAAGATCTATATATAGATACTAGTCTCGTTTCATTTGGACATAGGAATAAAATTTCATTTTTCACTATAACTTTTCAATTAACTTCTGATCAACTCTTTTTGTTTATTTAAACTTTTTTTTTTGTTTAATGGATCACAATAATAATCTTTTTAACACCCAAAATTATTCTAGTAATCTGTTCAACTACCCAAATTCATACAATTATCAATTTTAAAATTAATCTACCATTAACCCCAAAATATACCAAATTACTGGTTTTCACCAAAAAATTTCATGTCGTCAGCTGTTCTAAGCTATCCTCTATATTTTGGATCAATGATGCCATATCCATCTGAACAACCTTCTAAATCTTCTACTCCAATGAATAATGTTTCAAATGTTGGAGTAAATGACTCTTTTGGATTTTTTACACAAATTGCTTTTGGTGATATGAACGGTGGTAATAATGCCACTCTAGATACAGAGGATCCAACTCTATCTCGACGAAAAAGCTCCAAATGAACCACATAGCAAAATATGGTGTTATTGAGTGGGTGGATTAAATATGGAACAAACCATATTGTTGACAAAAACCAAAAAATTGAAGCTTATTGGAGTAAAACTGATGACTATTATAATGAACATTGCTCATTTCATCTCCTCCACGATGGAGTTTCATACAAAAATTGTTACAACTACATGAACCCAAAACGAGGAAAACGAATTGGCGCTTATGATAACGCCAAGCGTATACAACTAAGCGGGTGATCAGAAAATGATATATTGGCAAAAGCGCATGAATTATATTCAAGTGCTACAAATGGCCATTTCAATTTAATGTCAGAATGACACGCTGTTTGTGATCAACCATGTTATGGTAGTTAGGTACGTAGAAATACTGGCTCTAGAAGTAGTGGATTTTAAAGATCCCGTGAGAGTGATGCAAATGATTCCAGTTTTGTAAGATCTAATGCTTGTCCAATGGGGAAAGATGCAGCTAAAAAAAGGGAAAAAGAAAGGTAAGGGGCAGCTTTGCAAGTGGTCAATGAAGAGTGGAATGAATTCAAACAATTTAAATTGCAAGAGTTGGAACAATTGGACAAAATAACCATAAGGCAAGAGAGGCAAACCAAATAATGAAAGAAAGAATTGAATCTAAGAAGATAAAGGTGTTTCTGAAGCTAAGTGAAAAGAGTACCTCGATGACCTGGTAAAGAGCGGTTGGAGATGTTGAACCACAATTGTAACACCCGTGAACCAAATTTTGATAATTTGGTGAGGGTGTCGATCATCCTTAGTGGTGGTGTCGGTCGACACCTTAAGTAGAGGGATATTCGGTGCGATTTTAGGATTCTCGGTTCAGGTTGGTTCGGTTTGGGGGTCGTATTTAAAGTGGGAAATCAACATTTTTGGGTTCAGAAAACCTAATTGTCGCCTCCTTGGTGTGAAAAAGAGAGAAAGCGATTCCCAAAAATTCCTGAGAGTTCCTGAAGGTTTTTCCTGAAGATTTTGCCCTTATTTTTGTGAGTTTTTGGCTTGGAGTTTGGAGATCTAAAGCTGAGAACGTGGGAGAAGCTTGGTCGTTTTTTTTGGTGAGATCTCATTGTTTTGGCAAAGGTGAGTACATGACCATGACTTATCTAAGCTGAGATCTATGTTTTCTGTGATTTGTGTGATGTGTTGTTGTTTTCTTGTGAGTTCTATGTGTTTTTCGTGAGTCATGAGGCTTAGATATGTTCCTGAGATCGTGTGAGACGGAAAGGAGGAGCTTGGAGATGAGTTTCGAAGGTTATGTTTGAAGGAAATCGATGCTCAGCATCGGTTTCGGTCGACACCAACACAAGGATGACTCGAGGACTTGACGAGTGTCGGTCGACACCATGTGGAGGTGTCGGTCGACACCATGTGGAGGTGTCGGTCGACACCATGTGGAGTTGGGAATGTTGAGAATGGTGTCGGTCGACATCAGTTGTGATGTCGGTCGACACCAGATGACCAGCGTTGGTCGACACCCTTCTGCAGAGACCGTTTATGTCATGTTGCTTTGTGCATTGCCTAGTTTGTTTTATTGTTTGTTGATTGTGGCATGAGAGATCTTATTGCTTGTGTGTATAGCCCAGTAGATGGAAGGATTACCTCACTAAGTATTTATGGTAATACTTATGCCTCTCTTTTGTGTTGTGGCGTAGGTAAAGGAAAACTGTGATTGTGGAATCAAGGCTATGAAGAGGAGGATGTTCTAGAGGATCGGTTATTTGCTCTGTGTATTTGTTAGGATGCTAGAGTGGAACTTAGTGGTCTAGAACGTATGTTGGGGTTGCTGGTTTTTATGATTGGTTATGTTCTGGATTGTTGTTGGAATTGATATTATGTTATTTCTTTAATTGTTATTGATTATTGGAGTTGAATTATTTGTTGTCCGCTGTTTTTCTTGATTGGGGGTAGGTTGCTAGTGAGTATGTGATCACTAGATATTAAGATATTTAAAAAAAAACGGGTCGGGTTGTTTTTGTTTGGTATCAGAGCCCATACGGTTAAAGGTACGGGTTCGCTGTGTGCTTTGTGATGTGGATGTTGGATTGAATGCTTGTGTGTGGCTTGGGGTTCACCCAGAGTATCAATTCCCTATGCAGTTGTAGTACAAAGTGTTATCAATCCAAATGGTTTTTATGCTAGCAGATAAAATATGATCATAACAGAGCAGGTCAAGCCAAGCAATAGTAATGGGGTTTTTCTAACAATCTAAAATAAGCAAAAGTAAATAAAAGAACAAGAACCACACGACCTAAGTACTCGATGCAAGCATTCAGGTACAGGATCGGGTGAGATGATCAGATCGAGTAGACTAGGATGAACAGCTCGAAGGGATACACGAAGCTGGTGATCGAGTACAGTTCGGGTAAGGGGTCGAGTTCTAGAATAAAACTAAACAATCAAGATAAGAAAGCTCCTAAGGATGGGGTAATTGACTCATAAGTGCTCCTGACCAATTTGGGACGTCCTATATGCCTCAAGCAAATATTCCCTAGACAATGAATCTCTTAATTCTTGCTAAAACACTCTCGTGATAGAAACAATCAACCTTAGTCACTCCCCTATCCAACTCTTGTTGGAGAAACATGACCAAGCATGCATTACAATCCGACTCATTATTTTCAATAAACTCCTTACACATCTAATCTCTTAGGCTAAGTGAGTAAATCTCTAGCATTGATTGATTCAAGCATTTCAACAACATCTTTCGATGGCAAAACACCCTAGATCTAATCTCAACCTCTCGGTCTGAAAATAGCATTAAGAACATCAATCTAGAAAGGAATTTATATAAAGTAAATATTCAAGCTAAGACATCCTAATCGATCAAGAACACATATTTGTTTATCCCATCCTTAGAAACTTTGATTGACTACTCAGATCTCATGGTAAAAAGCATAAAAACACAAATGAATGAAAATTGCATTGTATTGAAAATAAGATAAAAGTAATAGAGTACATAATCGAAACTAAAAATAATAGCAAAAGAAACAAAATCGAATCCTAACAAAGTAGAAAAAGTGTTTGAGTCGCTCAATTTCTCTCTCTTAGAAGCTCTCGCTCTCTGTTCTGAGTGTATGCGGCGTGCTTGGGCGAGAGGAAGAAGATGAGGGTTTATATATGGAAACCCTTCTAACCTAGCTGCCCAGTTCTGCTCGAGGTGGTGCACGAGTTTCAAGTCGGGTAGTTCCTCAGGTCTTCGGGTTGTTCTTCTTGCACGATCCCTCCTTCGGGTACATGTTCGGGTTTTACCTCATTCCTCCCCATTTTGGGCTCCAAAGCACCCGTTTTCATCCAAAATGCACAAATGCAACAATGCAACACCCTAAATTTCCTAAATGCAAATTCCTACAGTTAATGACCTAAAAATGCTAAGGTTAGGGTATATATAATGCAAAATATGGACAAAAAGGGTGTCTAAAACTTGTAAATTAGAGAGTTATCAGTCGGTCGACACCTTTCTACAGAGACCGTTTGTGTCATGTTGCTTTGTGCATTGCCTGGTTTGTTTTATTGTTTGTTGATTGTGGCATGAGAGATCTTATTGCTTGTGTGTATAGCCCAATAGATGGAAGGATTGCCTCACTAAGTATTTCTGGTAATACTTACGTCTCTCTTTTGTGTTGTGGCGTACGTAAAGGCAAAGTGTGATCGTGGAATCAAGGTTATGAAGAGGAGGATGTTCTAAAGGCTCAGTTATTTGCTCTGTGCCTTTGTTAGGATGCTAGAGTGGAACTTAGTGGTCTAGAACGGATGATAGGATCGCTGGTTTTTTTGATTGGTTATGTTCTAGATTGTTGTTGAAATTAATATTATGTTATTTCTTTAATTGTTGTTGATTATTGGAGTTGAATTATTTGTTATCCGCTATTGTTGTTGATTAGGGGTAGGTTGCTAGTGAGTATAGGATCACTAGATATTAGGATATTTAAAAAAAACGTGTCGGGTTGTTTCAACAATCTATTTGGAAATTAATTATTGTCAATTGTCTGGTTGGGTTATGTATTTTTTTCTACTTTAACAATATATGTTTGTCTCTTTCTGCATTTATATTGTGTGTATGTCTCTTTCTATTTTAATAATGTGTGTTTGTCTCTTTCTTCTTTAAATTTGTGTGTATGTTTTTGTCCTTTTTAATAATGTGTTTTCGTCTCTTTATGCTTTAATAATGTATTTATGTCTCTTTCTGTTCTAAAAATATGTTTTTTTTTTTTAATATTGTGTGTTTGGCTCTTTTTCAAATAATATAATCCATGACTTTCAGGTTTTACGAGAGAATCTAATCCATATTCATAAGTAAATGTAATGTTTGTTTGCAGTCCAATGATTTCAACCACTCAATTTCTTACAAATGAAAACTCAATATTCCATTTATGTATTAATAACAGAAATCTCATCTTACTAAAAAAATATTAATGGATCTATCTGAATGTCCTTTTGATACTGAAGCTTACAAAAGGCAGTCGAAATTGAAGAGAAATATATCATAAACAAGTTTAGAGAGCGTCACAACAAATAGAGGAAGACTATCCAGCTCGTAAAGAGAAAATACTTCAAGAGAGATCATGTAGCCACGAACAAAAGACTTATTGATGATTACTTTGCAGATCAATGTACATATGACGATGCCATGATTGGTCAATGATACCAGATACGAAAAAATGTTTTCCTTCATATCGTTGAGGACCTATCAAGTAATAACAACTACTTCACCCAGCAAGTTGATAAAGCAACCCGACCCATTTTTTATATACTAATATCTGGTGATCTCATACTCACTAACAACCTAGTCCCAAACAATACAATCAACGAATAACATAAATCAATACCATTAATCCAATAAAACAATAACAATTATCCAACCGTGCCAATAACATAAATAAAGTCATCAAACTATGAACCAACAACCTAGATAACCTTTCTATACCACATCGTTCTATACCACATCGTTCTATACACATCGTTCCAATGAAGCAACCTAATAGCATCATAGAACAACAACTGAGCCTCTAGAACATGCTCCTCCTCTTTGTCTTGATTCTACGATCACACTTTGCCTTTACCTGCACCACAAATAACAATTGAGATGCGCGAGTATATCACGAATACTTAGCGAGGTGATCCTCCCATCAATACTACTCGTCGTCACACTCGTCATTGAGCCCTTGCATCGACTGACAAACTCTTTGCATTGATCGATGCAACACGTTTACGTCGACCGACACACTCTATCCATCAATCGATGCAATCTCACGTCTTCACAAAATCCTTACCTGCATCGATCGACACTCTCCTGGCATTGGTCGATGCAATCACGCATATCATCGTCGAACACAATCCCTCTCGACTTCTCTCGGCTCTAACCGTCGCCAAAACGTCCGTGATGCCAAATCCACTCAACAAACCGTGAATACCACGAAAAATACTCATAAACAAGTACACTAGCAATCAAACACACAAAATCACACAAAACACACATCTAATCACTTAGATAAGGCATGGTCCCACACTAACCACTTAAACCAGAAGATTCTGCACCAAAACGACAAGAATCACACCACAACAAGCTTTCCACCACGTCCTTAGCCACATATCTCCATTCGAGGAACATATCTACCTAGAAACGGTTTAGAACTCCTCAGGAACGCTCACAAGAACTATTCAGAGATAAAACACTTCTTCTCAAGTGTTTAGAACGACAAAACGGCTGACCAAAGCTCTAGGGCTTCGACTTCAACCTTATATACGAACGCTAGAGTTGTCTCGTTAAATCGTGCTAAACTGGAGAAATTATAATTAACCCGCACATGAACCAACTACGAGCATCGATCGATGCTCTTCCATCGCGTTGATAGCAGGTGTTATAACTCCCCCCCCCCTCATCAGCATAGATTCTTCCTCGAATCTAGCACCATGACTAACAGTCAAGGATCTCCTGTACATCTAACACAATGGCCTGCACATCCTCTGACTAATCCATGAGAACTCTATATGGTCAATAACCCGCGTCTTTGATATTATTCGCTCTCAACTCATGCATCACCCCTATTCTCAGGTCTTGACCCACGAGTCTCACCGACTTGCTATCAGGCCTCAGCCATTAAGCTATGATAACCAAGAAGTCTATCTTGCTTTCGGGCTATCATTGTAGAGCGTGCCTTTAGGTCACCCAAAGTCGATATAACAATTATACCCTTAGGTCACAAAATCCTTCGAGATAATGGTAGACAGGAACCTACCCATCCCCTCATGATTTGTTCGAGATCTCATATCTCTAGAGCAATATTTTTGTGCTCGACCGAGTACCACGCTGACAAGAACTACCTCTATGGCTTATGTAGGAATATCGCAATGTCCTACAGTCAACAATCGCCAAAAGAGCTGCCACGAAGGCCACAAAAACATCACAAAGACCACATAAATGTCCTACAGGACCGCCACTAAGACTAGAAAAATGTCCAAAAGAACCACCACCAAGGTCAAACAATGTCCAAAAGAACCGCCACCAAGGCCACAATAATGTCTAAAAAGACCACCACCAAGGCAAAAAAATATCCAAAAGGACCGCCACCAAGGCCAAAAAAATTTCACCGGGACCGCCACCATGGTTTTTGGCATCATCAAAACCACCACCAAGATATACAGCGTCACCAAGACCACTACTACTGACAAGTGTCACCAAGACCACTGCCAAGGTACAAAATGTCACTAAGACCACTACCACTGACAATCGTCACCAAGACCACCGCTAGGGTACAAAATGTCACTGAGACCACCATCCATGCAAACATCCCGAAGGATTATCACAAAGATCACAACACCTTACAAAAATAGCAAAGTTGTAACTCCCATAGAAGTTTATATTTTTAGTATTTTCCGTTTATAGAAACCTTGAGCTATTTCCTTTTCCATGACAACACTATTCAAATAAAGAAATACTCATCTTATTAATCATAAAATGTCATAATCGTTATAACCTGAACAATAATACATAATGAAAAATAAGATACAACAACACCAAGCCACCTAAACGAAACTGGAAACCAAGGAATAGACAAGTTCAAGCCTCGACCTGCTTTTTGAACCACTTCTTGAACCTTGCATTCATCCTCGCCTCTGGCTCCTAAGTCTGCTCCAACACTCCATCACAGTCCCACTAGACTCTCATCAAAGGTATTTTCTTCCGCCAAAGTTTCTTGATCCGCCTCTCGAGAACCCTCACCGGCCTTGCCTCAAGAGTCATGTTGGGCTGAAGATCTATAGGAATCTTAGCCACCAACTCATCATCCTTGTGAAGAGACTTCCTCAGCATCGACAAATGGAACATCTTATGGAACGCACGCATAACCTCAGACAATTCCAGCCTATATGGAAGCGGTCCCACTTGCCAAACCAAACAGAACAGACCCATGTACTTTGGACTCAACTTAGTCTCTGTCAATGACCTTTTGGATCCCGCAACATGGTCATCTTGAGGTACACTCTATCTCTAACCTGAAACTCAATGTCTTTTCACCTCTGATCAACGTAACTCCTCTAACGATCCTGAGTCTCCTTCATGTTTAGCTTCAGTACCCGGATCTTCTCCATGGTTTCCTGAACAAAATTCTCATCTAATATGCTCCTCTCCCCCACTTGAGTCAAACATAATGGTGTACGACATGGCCTCCTATACAGCGCCTCATAAGGAGCCATACTAATATTCGCCTGATAGTTGTTGTTGTAAGCAAAATCTATCAGGTTCAGATGATCTGCCCAGTGACCACCCCAGTCCAGCACACACATCCTCAGAAAATCCTCCAAAGTCTGAATCGTCCTCTCTGACTGCACATTTGTCTAATGATGGTAAGTTGTACTCATATGCACCTTAGTGCCTAACTCTGCCAGAAACGCCTTTCAGAATGCCGAAGTGAATTTGGAATCTTTATTTGATACTATGTTCACAAGCATACCATGCAGCCTCACTATCTCCTTCACATATTTCATAGCAAAAACTACCGCTCCATCAATCTTCTTAATGGCCAGAAAATGTGCAGACTTGTTCAGACAATCAACAATCACCTAAATATCATCCATAGTCCACGAAACAAGCAAACCAACCATGAAGTTCATTGTGATCATATCCCACTTGCACTATAGAATAAGTAAACTCTGCAATATGCCACCCGACACCTAATGCTTAGCCTTCACTAGCTGGCAGGTATTGCACCTCGCTATCCAGTGATAATACCATTTGAGGTTACGGTACATCTTAGTCACTTCTGGATGAATAGAGAACTTGGTCGAATGAGCCTCTCTAAGTATCTCCTGTCTCAGACCCTCATGCTTGGGCAAAGAAACTCGACCATGCACAAGGATAGTTCTATAGCAGAGACCTGATACTCAAAACCTGCATCTTTAGAGGCATTCACCAGCCCCACATCACTCTCCTGAGCCAACCAAACTCTATTCAGAAGATCTGCTCTATCAGCTGCCTCCAAACCCAATGGCTCTTGTGAGATAGCTGATGTGTCTGTATTTTATAGGATTTTACCCATAGTTTTGGTATTTGTTTTGAGTCTTTTATTGAGTCCAAGTGTGCTTTTAGAGTTTTTTTAGTCTTTTGTGAGTCTGTACAGGTTCTAGGTTGCTTTTGAAGGAAACTGAGTGTTTTGGGGATGAAAACAAGCATCTGGAGCCATTTTGGTGAAGACTGATCGGACTAGCAAGCAGATGGAGCGAACACAAAAAAAGCATCCTGGATCGGCTGATCCACATTTGGATCGACCGATCCCGGGCCCGACGCAACTTTTCCTTCTTTGTTTTAAACCGAATTTTAGGGTTTTATTTTGATATTTAAGTTAGAGGCACGACCTCCAGAGACATAAACTTTATTTTTTGAGACTATTTTGTATTGAGAGCAAAAGGGAGAAGATCTCTAATCCTTCTTGACACTTTGGAGAAGATCTCTAAACCCTATTTTCTATTCTTTTGCAATTCAATTATGTTTTCTTCATCTTTGATTTGCTGTTTCTGCTTCTCCATGTCTGAGTAGTTTCACTGTTGGGTTTAGGGTTTCTGAAGGGGTTCCATGATTAATTGATGCTAGATTTGTTAGATTAGGGATTGATCTTATTGTTCTTCATCTATAGTTGTTCTTAATGCTTAAGCAAGATTGATCACCTAGATTAAGATCTTAGGTTTAACTCATCGGGGCACCAAAAGTGTTGTTGAGTTGCTGGAAAAGAACATAGGTGAGCAAGGTGATCCTTAGCCAACGACAGTTGAAGTTGAGGCACCTTGTGAACATAATCAAACTTGAACTTATTGCTTGCTAGGATTGTTTAGATTCAAACGACAGTTTAGAGATTTATCAATTCCTTGCATAGAAAACTAACACTGTGACAGTAGGCTAGTTTTACATTCGAGATTTGAGTTCAAGAACGGTGTTTAATGCTTTCCCAATTTATCATATGAATTCGTGATCGTAAACCCTAAAGATTCCCTACGCCCAATACCTTCGCTTGATTTACAAACTTTCATTTAATTTCTGTCTTTGATCGGTTAATTGAAAAACAATCTTTCTTATTGCTTTAGCTATACTTGATCTGTATAATTTCATAGTGCATCGCTTGGTCTCTGTGGATTCGACCCTGAAGTGCTACGACGACACCACTAGATCGTGGTTGAGTGTGCTTTGGGTTATTGATTTAACTCTAGATCAATTTGGCGCCGTTGTCGGGGACCAAAACGTTGCCTTTGAAATTTTAGATTGACATTTAGTCTAAGGTTTTTTTTTTTTTTTACTGTCTTGTTCTTGCGTTCTTCCTCTTTCGTTTCAGGTGCATGCAAACAAGAAGCCACAAGCCTACTGATTTGCGTAACCTGCGAAACAAGGAGTTAGCACAGCTTGAACGCGAGAACCGGAGAGCAAAAACCCAGACCAATTCTATGGCTGACGGAGAGAACACAGGGGCTAACCCGCCCAATCTTCAGCTGGGAATCGTCCAACAACAGCAGAGGCAGCAAGAGCAAGCTGTACTGAATCTACCTGCAAGGCAAACCACCTTAAGGGATGAGGATGCTCACAACAGGCTATTTGCGAATCGGTCTGCGATTCAACCTCCAGCTCCTGCGAGACAAGACTATGAGATTAAGCACAGTCTCATCAATTTGGTTCAGAACCGTGTGTTTAATGGATTAGCATCAGAGAGCCCTCTGGACCATATTGAAGCTTTTGAGAGATTGGCTAGTACAACAAGGTCTAATGGAGTTCCATATGATTACCTCATGTTGACTTTGTTCCAATTCTCTTTAGGAGATAAGGCTTTGAGATGGCTAAATCTCTTGGACCGAGGATCACTTACCACTTGGGAGCAGTGTAGAGCAGCGTTTTTAAACCACTTCTACACTAAGTCACGATCCGCTATGTTAAGGAGCAAGATCACTACTTTCTCACAAGGTGGTACAGAGTCTTTTTGTGAAGCGTGGGAGAGATTCATGGAGTATATGAGGGACTGTCCTCGTCATGGCTTTTCACAAGAGAATCTTATGAACATCTTCTATGGAGGAATTGACCAGAAGTACCAGATGGCACTCGATACTGCCAGTAGAGGAGATTTTTCTACTAACACTGCCGCTGAAGCAAATCTCTTGATCGAAAACCTTGCAGCGAGTAACAGCAATCATAGCCATGAGTACGATTGTTCTGTGCATGTTCTTAGCTCCGTGAATACAGATGTTATTAAGAGTCTCACTGCCAAGGTAGACCTTCTTTTGAAGAGAGATCAGCAAGCTGTCAACATGTGCGACGGGCAGACGGGTGCGTATCAACAAGTTAGAGTAAATTCAAGTTTTGAGGGGACAGAGGAGCTGAACTATGTAGGAGGACATGGGAACTATCAGAATCATGGGTTTAATCAGAATTATAGAAATCATCCTCATCTCTCCTACAGAAGCACCAACGTTGAAAATCCTCAAGATCAAGTGTATCCTCCACATAATCAACAAGGTAACTTCTCGCAAGGATTTCAGAACAAAGGTGCTGGATTTAATAGCTCAAATACCCAAGGATACCACGCTCCATCTTCAGCTCTACAAGATAACAAACTCGAATTGATGATGCAAGCACTGTTGGAGGGCCATAAGAAAAGTTATGCTGAGATTAATGTCAATATTGATAGCATGTACAATGATTTGAATGGGAAATTTGAGAGGTTGAGTTCACGTGTTGATTCCATTGATAAGAGAGTCTCTACTATTTCTTCTAGCTCTAAGAACAAAGAGTCATGTAATGCTATCACACTCCATGGTGGAATCGAAGATGGACAGAGTTGTGTTGTGATCAACTCTTGTTTGGTTTCCGCAGAGACAGGATCGATCAGTCCTGAGCCTAGACTGGCCGGTCCCATCCATTCTGATAATTCGAGTCTGATCTCCAGAGAAGTTGGATCGACTAGTCCCCCCTATAGATCAGTTGATCCCATCAATAACGCAGAACTTGTCTCGGAAAGTCTCAGATCGACCGATCTACGTACAGAACGGCCAGTCCCTGTTGTAGGTATGGAAAATTCCAGCTCGTTTGTCTCTGATACAGATGCGAAGGAATCACTTCTTGTGGAACCAAAGCCCTATAGGCCACAAATTCCTTTTCCAAGAAGACATGTGAAGAGACCTCTGGATGAAAAGAAGTATGATCGGTACAAAGAAGTTATGAGTGAGTTCACAGCTGACATTTCCTTTACAGAGGCAGTAAATCATATCTCTTTGTTTAAGAAGGTTTACAATGATGTTGTGGTTGAAGAAAAAGATTTGGTGGAGGTTAAGGCGTTTTTGGCTCTAGAGAAGAAGAACATTCATGCTCCAGCTTTGAAAAGACTACCCAAGTTAGAAGATCCAGGAAAATTTGTTGTTCCATGCTCCATCTTAGGAGTGAACTTTGAGGATTCCCTTTGTGACACTGGATCCAGTGTGAACGTAATGTCTAAGGCTGTTGCAGAGAGGTTGGGGATTGATGATATGAAGGCTTATAAGGTCTCTCTTAAGTTTGCAAATGCTGTTTCCACAACTCCACATGGTTTCATTAGTAATTTAGATGTTCGAGTTGGGAGTTGCTTGGTTGCTACAGATTTTCATGTTGTGGAAATGAGCGAAGGTTCTATTATGCCTTTGATTCCTTGGAGACCTTTCCTAGCAACAGTGGGAGCAGTTGTTGACTTGCCTAATAAGAGGATAACTTTCTCTAACATTGATGATAAAGTCTTCTACAAGGCAATCACTGCAAATGAAGCTATACAACATGGCTCTTGTCTAGTTGTAGAACATGAGAAGAAGGTGGATGTCATGACAATGGGAGAGAATGGTGATACGAATGAGGTCAACGAAGTCCTGGATGGAGACACTCATTCTTCTAAGAAGAGTTTTAAGAAGGTTAAGAAGAGAGACAAGCCAAAGATAGAGAGAGTAATACCAGATCTTCACATAACCTTGGTACTCCAGAAATATGTTAGAGACACCATTGAGTACAAGGTGAAGTGTAAAGGAAAGTCTCGGCCTTTTTCTAAGGTTACAACCATCCTCACTCCGGAGTTTAAAGAAAAAGACCAAGAAGCAATGGATGGTATGCTGAAAAAAATTCTGGAGCTTAAACTGACGAATGGGAGAGCTTGTTCTGATATGAGTTCTCATCCTCCCATCACTTGACACCTGAAACCACAGTCAAGTTATAGACCTTAAATAAGCGCTTATGGGAGGCAACCCATGGGGTTTGTGCTGACTTACCCTTTCATTTTTTTTATTATTTGTCTTAGGATTTTGGTTTTGTTTTTAGGATTTATTACTGTGAAATCACGTCCGGTGTTAAGTGTTTACAGGAACAGGTTCCAAACGCAGAAGATGCGAAATTTTTTGTTCCATGAGCTTTGGATCGGTCGATCCTCCTTACAGATCGATCGATCCCGTTGGTTTGGTGCGGGTATCTCCAAGTTCAATAATGTTTCAGATCAGTCGATCCCACTCCGACACCAGCTGCGAGATCACCGATTTTTGTTTCTTGTCCTTACTTTTTCTTTTTCATTTTTTCTTATTTTTTGTTGTGGAAGTCCCTTTTTCTTGGCTTTGCTTTCACACCGGGATGGTGTGAAGTAAGTCCGGGGGAGGGATGTCTCCATGTTACTAATATCGTTTTCTTTGGTTGCGAGTGAAGTAAGTCAGTGTGTCGTGTCTAAAAAAAAACAAAAAAACAAAAAAATTTGGGAAACTATGATCATTTCTAGGAATCTTTTGCTTTGAGCTAACACTCTTATGATTGCTTTAGTACTTTTGATTTTTGAATGAAGCTTGGAATGAACATGACAGTCTCAACACGCCCCAAAAGACACTCGCCAAGGAGAACACTAAGTTGAACTAGAAGTTGTCTCTAGCTTTGACATGACTTAACCGGACTTAATTGCTTACCTTGGGGCTTGGTATACATTGAACATGACTCCTCCCTTAAGCGATACAAGACATGCATCTCCTCACAAAGTATGCTTCCCCTCTCTCTTCCCTTCAGCACTCAGTTAAAAAAAAGAGAAAAAGAAGAAGAAAGAAGAAAAGGATATAAGTAATAAAAGAAGTGAACCGAGGGTTGTGCGTAAACCCGTGCATCTTTCCGAACTCATGGAAACCTGTCCACCAGAAAAGAGCAAAGGATTGATAAAAAAAATAAAATGATACCCTAGAAAATTAGGGAGAAATCAATCCTTTGGAAGTGAGAAAAGAGAGAGGAAAGGGAGCATAAGAGGAGGTCTTGGGCGATAAAAGGTTGAAGGAGTCAATTAAGTTCAATGATCGATACTCCCATGGTAAGACCGCACTCTTTTACTAAGCTGATTTAGAGAGACAACGATGGAGAGACTGAAGGTTCTCTAAGGCCGTGAAGTTCAGAGTAGGGAGTGTTGATCCTAATCATGGTCAGAGTACAGAAAGTAGTTCTTGATTTGATGTGATGAAGAGTGCAAAGAAGAGGGTCCAAAGAATATGTGAGTTTCCACTTTCAAACCTTTTCTCTGTTCTTGAGTTTTTGTCTGTTCTTACTTGAAGACAAGCAAATATTCAAGTCCGGGGGAATTGATGTGTCTGTATTTTATAGGATTTTACCCATAGTCTTGGTATTTGTTTTGAGTCTTTTATTGAGTCCAAGTGTGCTTTTAGAGTCTTTTTAGTCTTTTGTGAGTCTGTACAGGTTCTAGGTTGCTTTTGAAGGAAACTGAGTGTTTTGGGGATGAAGACAAGCATCTGGAGCCATTTTGGTGAAGACTGTTCGGACTAGCAAGCAGATGGAGCGATCCCGGGCCCGACGCAACTTTTTCTTTTTTGTTTTAAACCGACTTTTAGGGTTTTATTTTGATAATTAAGTTAGAGGCACGACCTCCAGAGACATAAGCTTTTTTTTTTAAGACTATTTTGTATTGAGAGCAAAAGGGAGAAGATCTCTAATCCTTCTTGACACTTTGGAGAAGATCTCTAAACTCTATTTTCTATTCTTTTGTAATTCAATTATGTTTTCTTCATCTTTGATTTGCTGTTTCTGCTTCTCCATGTATGAGTAGTTTCACTGTTGGGTTTAGGGTTTCAGAAGGGTTTCCATGATTAATTGATGCTAGATTTGTTAGATTAGGGATTGATCTTATTAATCTTCATCTATAGTTGTTCTTAATGCTTAAGCTAGATTGATCACCTAGATTAAGATCTTAGGTTTAACTCATCGGGGCACCAAAAGTGTTGTTGAGTTGCTGGAAAAGAACATAGGTGAGCAAGGTGATCCTTAGCCAACGACAGTTGAAGTTGAGGCACCTTGTGAACATAATCAAACTTGAGCTTATTGCTTGCTAGGATTGTTTAGATTCAAACGACAGTTTAGAGATTTATCAATTCCTTGCATAGAAAACTAACACTGCGACAGTAGGCTAGTTTTACATTCGAGATTTGAGTTCAAGAACGGTGTCTAATGCTTTCCCAATTTATCATCTGAATTCATGATCGTAAACCCTAAAGATTCCCTACGCCCAATACCTTCGCTTGATTTACAAACTTTCATTTAATTTCTGTCTTTGATCGGTTAATTGAAAAACAATCTTTCTTATTGCTTTAGCTATACTTGATCTGTATAATTTCATAGTGCATCTCTTGGTCTCTGTGGATTCGACCCTGAAGTGCTACGACGACACCACTAGATTGTGGTTGAGTGTGCTTTGGTTTATTGATTTAACTCTAGATCAATAGCACACAATCTTAAAGTACTAATTTCACTCAACAAGGACTCCATAATATCCTCCTGAGCATAATCAACCCACTTCCTGCTTAGAGCATCTGCCACCAAGTTAGCTTTACCGGAGGAGGGGGGAGGGTAAGCTATATCCAGATTATAATTTGCCATCAATTCCATCCACCGCCTCTGCCTCAAATTCAGCTCAGGCTCAGTGAAGATATATTTCAGGATCTTATGAGTTGTGTACACTTGTACCTTCCCGCCATAAAGATAAGACCTCCAAATCTTTAAATCGAAAACCATAACTGCCATCTCCAACTCATGAGTTGGCTAGTTTTCCTCATGATTTCGCATCTACCGCGAAGAATAGGCAATAACCTTACCCTCCTGCATCAGCACACACCCCAAAAAATCTCTGAAAGCATTTGTATACACTATATACAACTTATCTTGCTTCGACAATGCCAATACTAGTGTACTCGTCAACATCTGCTTTAGGCTTGCAAAAGCTGCCATACACTCCGGTGACCACATAAAAGGAACATGCATCCCCGTTAGCTTAGTCATCGGCTGCTCCATACTCGCCAAACCCCTCACAAACTTTATGTTTAATCTTGCCAATCCAATAAAACTCATGATCTCTGTGGCATTACTCGGTGTAGGCCAATCTCTAATAGCCTCAATCTTTTCGGGAAAACAGAAACTCCCTCTGCAAAAACAACGCGACCTAGAAAACCCATCTCCCTCTAGCAGAAAGTACACTTGCTCAGCTTAGCGAACAGCTTCTTCTCCTGCAGCTGCCTCAGAATTGCCCTCGAATGAATCTCATGTTCCTCAAGACTCTTGGAATACACCAGAATGTCGTTGATGAAGTTGAAAAACTCATCCAAAAACTCCTGGAACACACTGTTCATCAACCTCATAAACACAGTTAGCGCATTAGTCAAACCAAAGGGCATCACCACGAACTCGCAGTGCCCATATCTTGTCCAGAAAGCTGTTCTACTGACGTCCATGTTGTCTTTCAGAATCTGATGGTAACCTGATGCAAAATCAATCTTGGAGAACCAAATAGCAACCCCTTAACTGATCCAACAACTCATCAATTCGCAGAAGAAGATACTTGTTCTTTACAGTGACCCGTTTTAGATCCCGATAATCTATTCATAAGCGGAAAATGTCGTCCTTCTTCTTAACAAACAACACCGGCGCTCCCCACGGTGAAGTGCTAGGACGAATGAATTCCTTGCCCAACGAATCCTCCAACTGCTTCTTCAGCTCCACCATCTCTACTGGAGCCATCCTGTAGGGGGACTTAGAAAAAGGTGTCATCCCTGGTTCCAAATCAATCTTGAAGGGATCAGACCGAGATGGTGGTAACCCCTGCAACAACTAAAATATGTCCTCAAACTCCCAAACCAGGAATCTCACTAACAACAACCTGCCCTGTAGACTCTGACATAGAAATAGTAGCCAGGTACACCTGATGACCCTTCCTGATCATTTTCTCTGCCTGCACAGCTGAGTTAAGCATACTCTCTGAAGTCGGCCACATTCCCCGATAAACCAAATGCTTCCCTCTGTACCGCTCAAATGCAACTCTACCCGAAGGATAATCCAAATGTACTTTGTACCAATGCAACCAATCCATGCTCAGTATAACATCATACAACTCTACTGGCTGATAACCAGATCTGCAGGCATCGAATCCTCAACCACCTGAATATCCTCACCTCGCGCCCGTCCATGGACCTAGATCAACACGGCCCTAGCAACCTTAACGGCCATGAACCACTTTCTAGGATCTCCATAAATGTTGTTGCTCTCAGCATATTTCAGAGTAATGAAATAATGAGTTGCACCAGAATCAAACAATACGTGGGACAAAAGTCCTCCCACCAATAAGGTCCCTACACAAACTTTATCTACTAAGAACCCTAGCGTTCATCACATGCAACCATAATGTCCCAAAATGACATAAACCACAAAGTTAAGTTAGAAATTATACTTGTGATCGCGTTGGCACTGGTTCCTCCCGTCTCTACGGTATAGTACACACACGGTGCCGTTGGTAATGGCAACACCGTCTATCAATCCTGCTACACTCCTAGTTGCATCACCGCCACAGTCATCGGATACAGCTATGGACTCGCTGATCTGAGATGTCCCGCCTCTATGCAGTGGTAACACACCCTCGTCAACAACACTGGCTGGTTGCCCCTCTACGGATAACTCGCCACTCTGTGCTCCAAGCTACCACACCCGAAACATCCCGCACTTGTACCCGTCCTCTGCATGGTATCAAACTTTCACTTCTGCTCCTGCGCAAGTTTTCCACTCTTGCTAAGAACAGATGAGATTGAGTCCGCTTTGTTTGCACAGAAGGACTGACCACCACCGCTTGTGCTCTCAAGTCATCATCTATCCCTACTACAGTCTCCACCAGCTTGACTCTCGTAACGTAACTCTCCACTTGCATCGAGCCCTCAGGTCATCGCGAAAAGCTAACAAGAATATCCGCACCTGAGCCGACTCTGGCTCCAACGACCGACCTGCATACACCACAAACCGACTTAACTCCGCGGCCAGCTCCTGCACAGTACGGTTCCCCTGGGTCGACCTCAAGAACCACGATTCATGTTCTTGATCAGGCTTAACGTTTCTATGTTTAATTCCTTTCAACTAAAAACTGATTTGACCTCATATTAAAGTGGTCACCCATATTTGTTTTTTATGAATTTCACATTGTTTAGTTTTGTTATTCCAAAACCTTGTTTATTATTTTGGTTGTCTGTTTTGAGTTCCAAATAATGCAAAAAGAGAGAAAGAGAGAGAAAATCTCCTATATATCTACTATATGAAAGAGTAATGGCCTAAAACACAGGTTAGCAGGTTAATCACTTCGGAAGAAGAGACCGACAACAAAAACATTAAGGGATTGTCTCTTTCTAAAGCCCTATCCGGTCTTGAAATACAAAATACCAACCGTTTTTTTTTTTTTGGGTACTAATCAAAGTCACATCTTGAAGATGCTCTTGGAGAATATCTTCTTGCAATAAGGATTCGACTGTAGTTTCCCAAACCTATCAACCTTCTCCACCAATCTAGCTCGAACAGCTCCCTGTTTCAACCAACCCCCAAACCCATGTGAATTTCTGTTTTTGGAAGCTTTTGGTTGTATAAAATATGTATGATTTTACCTTGGTTACAGAAAGAGCTGTTTGGATCACATAATTCGCATAAGGATCCTGCAGAAGATATTCAAAGTTTGGAACATAGAGGAGCTCGCGGACGATCTCAGCCCGACTCTCTGGATACATACTTAGACACTTCTCAATCACATAGCAACTAAACTTCTGAGTCGCTAGCTCGGCGTAATGCAGTCTAAACTGAACCAGCAACTTCACTGCAGAAACTTCTTGCTCTATTAGGCACTGCACCACATAGTTCCTGTCCATTTCCACAAACCATAAAGAGAGTTTTTCAAACTATACAAACTTTAACATTAAGAAACTTTTTTTGAGTATACAGTCTAGATATGAATTTAACCCGAAAGGATCCTGTGAAAGGTGAAGTGCGTTTCTTGATATCTCAGCGACGAGTCTCTCATGTTGCGGTCCAACAGAGTTTATAAGGCAGCATTGAAGCACACAGCATCCGTGGCGATGAACTGCAATCTCAGCACAGTACTTTGTAGCTGCTTCAAACACAAACTGACACCAGATTTCACAACATTCATCAGGGCTTAAGTAAGAAACAAAATAAAGAAATTAAGATATGTGCCAGCAATCTCAGCATAGTTAGTAACAGCTTCTAACACAAAAACTGACACCAAAGTTCACATCATTAATCAAAGCTTAAGTAGGAAACAAAAAGATGGTGATTAAAGTAAACCTTGTTGTCATTAGGACCAAGGAACTCCAAGCAACTCTGTATCACATGATTCCCATTCAGATCTTTAACAAGAGCAAGAAAGCCCGGTCTAAGACCTGACTTCACCAATGCAATCTGCTGTTTAGTTTTCACGGTTTCAATCATCTTTTGTACAACCCTTGTCCTGTTTTGATTCATAAACAAATTAGCCAGAAGGTAGAATTCAAAAACGCATTAACCAGTGGATTTTTACCCTAAAGCTCTCAGCTTTATTTCTTGTAGTCCTGAATTTTGCAAATTTGGTTTGTCCAAAAAGTACAAATCAAATTCATTCTTTTATTGATGTGCAGAGATTTCAAATATTTCCATAAACAAAAAAGATTTTCATCTTAATCCTCAAAAGATGAAATATCTCCATCTCTATATTGAACTCGTGGACTTGTTGACTAAATTAATGAATCAATGGTTTTCAAATTTACCAAAGTTGGTAGAAAGAGAAGCTTACCCATAAGTGTCAAGGCAGATGCTGATAAGCTCCCTTGGTTTTAACGTTCTCTGTTCCTCATCAGACACATCTAACAGCTTCTGGACGATGCAATTCCCAAAAGGATCCATGGAGAGTTCAACGACATGGTCAATGATCTCATGGAATATAACCTTAGTAGCTTCATGAAACGTTCCTTCTTCGACCAGTTTCTGCAAAACTCGACAAACAATCTGATCTTTGGCCATCAAGTTCACAGATCCGTAACTGTTAACCATGGAGACGAGATTCAGAGGCAAACCGCCATTGATCTTAGGCTCATCTTCCTTCAAATACCTTCTCATCTGAGTACTCTCTTCTGGATAAGAAGCTCCAGAACCTTCCATGGCGGATATGGTTTGATAAAGTCATAAAACCTATTTCCTTCAGCCATCAACGAACCCTTGAACTCATCGTTCCCAACCAGACTATCCTTTGAAGAAAAAGGTCCAAGTTTTTTGTAAACTTCCATGGCGGCTGGAGCTCGAAAAACCCTATTTCCTTCAGGTTTGGTCCAAATGCTCATGTCACAAGAGATACCCATTTTGTTAAACTTTCTACTCAAATCCAGAGCATCACCGCTTTTGCTGTAACACTGATTCTTCAGAAATGGATTTGTATCGAGACTCTGTAAAAACCCACCGGAGCCAAAATCATGAGGAAGTCGATGATCCGAAGCTCGTCCGAAGGTTGAAGAAAAACATGATATCTCTCCACTATAGTTGAACTAGGTTTGGACCATCACGTATGTGTGGAGTTATATTTGCGTAATTTTTTAAAAAATTGGAAAAAAGATTCACGTAAACCTCTATCTATAAGAAATATATGATTTAGTTAGGTGACGTTAATATTATTCTAAACTAATATTTAGTTAGGTGACGTTAATATTTACGTATATATTATTGTAAACTAATCCAAACATTTCCAATTGTTAAATTAAATTTGGATTCGGTTTCAATTTCATTTATTTTACGTATATAACCTAGATGTACCTGTTTTTTTAGGAACGGAATACTCTTCTTGTCCAGTATCCATAAAATTGATAACATCCGAAAGTCTAATTTTATATTGGTAAGATTATCTCAATTCATAATTTTTTAAATTTTTAATAATTAAAATATATATCTACAAACTACTCCTTCCGTTTTTTTATTAATTGTCGTTCTAGAGTTAAAATTTTGTGTCCTAATACTTGTCGTTTTAGATTTCCAATGCAAATGTTTGATAAATATTCCAATTTTATCCGACTGTTTTAATGTTTTAACCAATCAAAAAATTAGAAAATTTATATTTAAAAGATATAAAACAAAAAAATTAATAGTTTTCTTAATCTATGTGAAACAACCTTAAACGACAACTAATAAAAAACAGAGGGAGTAATAATTATCAATTTACAATATAAAATAACTATTATTACTTTATAAATTAATAAAATGTAATGGTCCCAATATTATTACTTTATAAAAGTTTTACTGTATATGCTACTTGTACTTACCCTAATTAAAATTTTACAGAATAACCTATGATACAATGATGATACAAATATTTAACAACATATTTCTTTTTATTACAATTCAGAATGATATGCAAAATAAAATATCATCATTAACAAGTTGTGATTTCCGATGATACAAATATTAACAACATATTTTCTTTTATTACAATTCTGAATAATATGCAAAATAAAATATCATCGTTAATTATTATTGTTTTTATTTGTCAACAACTTTAATTGATTAGCTTAAAACAGCCAATGCGAATGAACATCGTTTACAAATAAACTCAAAGCGGTTCGGCCCGTACTTTACGAGCCAAATTATCCGCTTTAGTATTAGCTTGACGAGAAACTAAAATTAATAAAAAATCCTGAAAACTCCTCTTATCGTTTTGGATCTCTTCTAGGTAGGTTGAGAAAGCGGGTCATTCGGCTGCATTAATTATTATTGTTATTAATAATAATAAATGTTACAAAATAACCTTTTTGTAGTGATAACCGCTAGATATCAAGTAACGTTAGTGTTAATTAGGTTTCTTTGAGTGAAAATATTTTCTATATAAAAAAGTTACACCTCATATTTGGATTATTTTAATTAATTTAAAGATATTTTTTAACAAATTTATCAAATTTCAAAAAAAAAACATATGCTAATAATATTATTTAAAATATCAAAAAAATATAATGTTCTTAATTACCATATCATTGTTTACAGTAAGGGACAATTTGTAAAATATCCCTTTTCCAATACCACTTTACAAACTTCTCCTATTTCTAAAACTTTATTAAAAATGCCACTAAAAATATGATATTTTTATGAAATATACACAAACTATTTTTATATGTGTATTAAATTTTATATGTACTCTATAAATATTTTTATCAGCATTTTTAAAATATTTTAAAACCCCCTTCAAACCTTGTAAAACCTTTAAAAGTTATAAAACTTTATAAATATTTTGGGATGAGTCTCCGTTACTATCATACTTTAAAGAAAGTTAAAATAGATGGATGATATGGAGATTAGTTACTATACAGAAGTATCTTATAAACCTTATAAAATTTTATATTTTTTTCAGAATTAATAATGGCTAAATAAAAGGGGCAATATTGAAAACAGTATTTCTCAAAATATCTCATAAACTAATAAAAAGCAATTAAATAATCTTATATTATATTATCATGTTTCAAAATTATTTTTTTCAATAATACTTTGACAAAGATTTCATTAATTATTTAGTTTTTTGTAATAGTTAAAAAATGGAAAATAACTCAGTTTTGTGTACCAATATATTAATTTATAATAGGAGATATCCCGTGCTTAAAGCACGGATCAACATTTTTAAGAAAATTTATAATATAATAATAAAAGTTATTGTTATATTTTTTTAAAAAACTATTTTGTTTGGGAAATATTTATTTTTAATTATTCTGTAAATCTATTAGTCTATTTGAATACTAATTATTTTAGAATGTTATAGTATTTTATTTTTGACAAATTATTTCATTTTTATTGTTTGTTCGTTGTATTTGCATCATTATTTTGTGAAATATAAAATAGTAATTTTAATATTATAGTTGTGAGCAAATAAAAATTATTAATTCATCATCTATTTAAATTTAGTTTTACCAACTAGCCAATGTGGAAATTAAAATACACATTTTCATAGATTGGGTAATATATCTTCGTTTTAAAAAATTTCTAATCACAACATATGCAGAAAAAATTCTGCATTTTATTAATCATAAGTATTATATGAAAATTCCAAAGAATTTGTAGATAAAATAAAATAAAGATGATAGGAGAATCATAATATGTACTCTTAACAAAATCTTCGAATTTAGTTATTAAAAATAATTATATTGTATACTTGCATATAAAATCTTAGTTTTTAAAATTCTAATTGGTTTATATTTTTTTAAAAAAAATATTTACTAATTTCGGCCATAATATTTATTAGAGAGAGAAAATATTTTTATTTTTATTTTTTTATATTTTTTAATATTTGATCTGTGAGTGTTTTTATTTTTAATTAATTTTATTTATTTAAATTAATTAATTAAGCTTAACTAAAATTTTTTAATGGCAATTGAATGTAATTATTTACACATTTGAAGGTTAGTTTCATATTTGTACTTCTCAATTAATATAGTAGGATTAGCATTCAGTTGTAAAATAAATGTAGTGTCGATTTACTAGTATACTACACAATTACATAATAGAATTCGATTTATTTGTATTTAGATAATTTTTACTTATTCTATTATTATATCTACATATTTTGTCCATATTTTCAGTTTAAGACTTAATTATTTCATTAGTTTCTGTTAAAAATCACAACTACAAAAAAGGCTCTCCAGATTCAACCGCTAACTATTTAGATATGTAAAAATTTAGTTAGATTCAACCAAAAATTATAAAGAATTGAAGAAAGTTCAGTAATTCAGCCAAATTCCTCCATAACCGATTGAAAACTACTTAGGTTCACCCCTAACCTTTTTGTTCACCTCCTCTACTCTCGACCAATCAGAATCTTCCATCTAATATTTCGTTTAAAAAATAACTCAAAATTAAACTAAAAGGCGAAACAAATAAATAAAATAAATTCTGTATACTTTTAATTAAAAACAGTTAAATTTTGGTTTGGTTTAGATTTTCAAAATTAGAACAAAATTATGTGTCGGTTTGGTTTACAAATAAGGTGATTAGAGTTTAGATTTTACAATTAAAACAAAATTATATGTCAGTTTGGATTTACAAGTTAACTGGTTAGGGTTTATATTTTACAATTAAAACAAAATTATATGTCGGTTTGGGTTTACAAATAATGTGGTTAGGGTTTAGATTTTACAATTAGAACAAAATTATATGTCGGTTTGGGTTTACAAATGAGATAGTTAGGATTTAGATTTTACAATTAGAACGAAATAATATATCGGTTTGGGTTTACAAATGAGATAGTTAGGGTTTATATTTTATAATTAAAACGAAATTATATGTCGGTTTGGATATACAAATGAGATGATTAAAATTTAGATTTTACAATTAGAATGAAATTATATATCGGTCTGGGTTTTTAATAGAGCAGTTTAAGTTTTTATTTTTATAATAGCGTATAAAGATTTTATTTCTTTATTTTATAAGGGAGTGAACGAAGAGGTTCACCAGTAGGAGTGAACCTAAGTATTGTTCTTACCGATTTATCATTTGGATCGGTATGTATAAATAAAATATGGTATTTTGATAAATGTATTTCTTTATTAATTCTAAAATTTTCTAACAAATATATATATATATATATATATATATATATATATATATTTCTCATTTTGGAGAGGACCAGGGCTAACGTTCTATGCCAAACAAGATACAATTACATATTTGTAACATTATGAATGATATGTAATTAGGTATCACACCCACTGCTTTAGACTGCTTTTGAAGAGTTAGTCCAGTCTTTTTCATAGATAACAGATTAGCCCCCAAAACAATAATTAAGATCAATCAAGTACCCAACATTTAGTTGGCAGCAAATACAGTAAAGAGACAGACCCAAAAACTGAGTCATAGTTAACTTAGAAGTCATAGTTAAACAGTCCCAATCTTTTTTAAGAACAATTCATATATACCAATAGTTTTTTTAAGAATAATTCATATATACCAATAGTTTGAAAGATGTATGTTCAAAGAAAAAGGAAAACACGCAAAAGTATAAAAGACAGTCGAGATTCATAAATGTGAATAGATTGGTCAAAGAATCCAAATTCGATTCTCAAGTAATCTCTTCACTTAACTTTTTTTTTTGGTGAATAAACCGGGAGTTAGAACCTCCGAGCTGATTTTATTAAGACTTGAAAAAATAAAAATTACAACCTTATAATTCTAGGACACGCAAGTCCCGAAATATCATCTCGCATCAATGTTTTAACACACGACGGAGCTTGCGTAAAAGAATGAAAACCTAATGGTAACGTGAACGTATAGTTCGCTAAACCGTCTGCAAGACAATTAGCCTCCTTATACATATGTGACACCTGGACTATCCATCCTTTGTGAAGAAATCATGACACAGACGTACCAGGAAGGACAAATGATGAGTTTCCCCAATCCCTGTCGTAAGAAAACCAACCACCACCTCAGAGTCAACCTCCAGTACCACCCTCACAACTCGCCTCTCCCACGCAATGAACAAACCATAGTAGACACCCCAAAGTTCTGCCTGCATTGCCGAACATCTGCCAATATTAAAAGCAAACCCTCCACACCAACCCCCATCTGCATTTCTCAGTACTCCTCCTGCAGTTGCTAACCCAGGATTACCATGTGAAGCACCATCCGTGTTTAATTTATACCACCCATGTTGCGGAAGAAACCAACGTATAAGCCGCTCTCCTTTAGCCGGTCCCGAATCCTTTCTCACCCCATTCACCTCCGTTATCTCCCTTGCTGCATCCTTAATGAATTTAACTCTATCTCGACATAAACAGTTCTCCGCAAACACATTACCACACCTCCATTTCCAAGCCCACCAAACTGCTATAGAAAACAAAGTAGACCAAGCATGTTTTTCAGAATCAGTCCCCCCTCCTAGATTACTATACAACCACTCCAACAACGACTGAGAACAAAATAAGCATGCCATGGCCGGACAATCATGTAAGACATGTAGCACAGTCTCCATACCCCCTTTACAAACCTGACACACCGCCGAGTCACTCAAATGATGACGCAACCTTTTTGCATTAGCCATAATTACTTGGCATGACACTAGCCAAATAAAAACTCTCACTCTCTCTGGAACCCTATACTCCACACCCTATCATAAAACAGACTCATGTTCTTCCCTCGACATACCTCTCGCGTCAACAAATCATAAGCTGTCTTGACCGTGAACCGACCATCTGATGTCTCCCCCCATGCTAGCGATCTCTTGCGCCTGTCACATTATCCACCACCACCGCTGCTAACTCTAATCGCTGATTCTCTGAGACATAAGGTAGAACTTGAGACAACATCCACCCTCTCCCCTCCTGCCAAAGATCCTAGACTGTAAGCATAGCATAGTCAGGAGGGAGAGGTCTGCTAGCCAGTTCGATTAACGGTCTACTTGTCAACCAGCGGTCCGTCCAAAATTTTATTTGTCTACCATCACCAATGACCCAACTCAACCATTTAGTGACCACTTCTCTCAACCCTACCCCCACACTCCTCCAAGTTGAGGACCAATAACTCTTAGCCTGCATCCAGCGAGAATTGTGTAAACTCCCAGCTTTATATTTAGCTCGCACCACCCGAGCCCATAAACTAGTATGATCATGCAGCAGCCTCCATCCTACTTTAGCAACCATAGCTTTGTTCATATCAGCCGCGGATCGAATCCCTAGACCCCCTTCTGGTTTAGGTCTGCAAACCTGGTTCCACGAGACTAAGTGAATCTTCTTCTAATCAGATGTAGAGCCCCATAGAAACTCACGAGACAGCTTATCCAGTCTATCCAGCGTAGATATAGGTAACTTAATAATGTTCATCGTGTGTGTAGGTAACAACAACTCCTTTGTCAAGGTAAGTTGTCCCGCAAAGCTTAACGTCTTCCCTTTCCAACCAGACAAACGAGATGAAACCTTCGCAAGCACCTCACCAAACATGTCTTTATTTATTCTTTTTTACAGAATTGGCATTCCCAAATATTTTCCCAAACTCTTTATTTGACTTGATACCACTTTCAATGCTAATCTAGGCACCCAACTCACGAGAGACATTCTTAGAAAAGTAGATTGTGGATTTCTCCAAACTAACTTTTTGACCAGATGCCTAACAGAACCTCTCTAACACTTTTCTCACCACTCGAACTTGCGCAACAGATGCTTCAGAAAACAATATTAAATCATCAGCAAAGCAAATATGTGATAATTTAGGTCCTCCAACAGATAAACTTATCGGTTTCCATGCTTTCTTTCCACTTCCTCCTCAATCAAGTGACATAACCTCTCCATGCAAAGTACAAATAAGTACGGAGATAAGGGATCACCTTGTTTGAGTCCTCTAGATGGTTTAAACGGCTTTGTCTGCTCACCATTCCATAACAATCGCATAGAAGGACCTGTTACACATCTCATAATCCAAGCCACCCACTCAGCCGAGAGACCACAAGCCTTTAGCGTATCCTCCAAAAAGTCCCATCTAATTCGATCATACGCCTTTTCCAAATCGAGTTTTAAGAACATCCAACCCTTCTTCCCTTTCTTACGACGTATTGAATGTACATCGTCTTGCACCACCACAATGTTATCTGTGCTCAAATGTCCCGGAATAAAACTCGATTGTGCAGGACCAATGAGCTTTGAAATAACTCCCTTCAATCTGTCCACCATCGTTTTGGTTATGATTTTGAACAGCACATTACATAAACTGATGGGTCTGAACTGCGTAATCCTCTCCGGTGTCGCCAACTTAGGAACAAGTACCACAAGAGCATCATTTGTTTCCGGAGGGAGAGACTCTGTCCGAAAAAACTCCAACACAAACCGCAAAACTGACTCACCTACTACATCCCAACTCTGTTGATAGAATATAGGTTGAAAGTCATCCAGCCCAGGAGCTTTAAAACCCCCCATACTACGGACTGCCTTCTCCACCTCTACCGCTGAAAAGGACTTATTTAAGTAGCCCCTCTCCGCCATGGTCAGACAGGTAAACCCTTCTCTTGGTAACTGGTCCCATCCAAGTTCACATCATCCAAAGAGTACAACTTACTAAAATAATCAACAACAAGCTTCTCAAGATCCTCACCCTTAGAAATCCAGCAACCGGAATCATCCTTAAGCATGTCAATTCGATTTCTGCTCCTCCGTATAATCGTAGACGTATGAAAAAACCTCGTGTTGCGATCACCATGAACAATCCATCTCTCCCCTGATTTTTGAAACCAAAGTGTCTCCTCTTGCTCCAACACCGTATCAAATTCCTTCAACCAGACATCCTCTCGCATCAGCAACTCATCAGATTGATTTTGGTCAATCCTAATTTGCACTTGCTCCAACTCCCTTGCTAACTTCTCTTTACGCTTACTAATATCCCCAAAAATCTCACGGTTCCACTTCTCCAACCTCTGGCTTAGCTGTTTCAAAGCATCACGTGTACTAAGATCACGATTCCAAGAAGCTTCCAATAAATCTTTAAAACCTGGATGCTGCAACCAAGCAGCTTCAAACCGGAATGGTCTCCTATGGTAATTTGGGGCAACATCCGGTATAAGTTGCACATAGACTAGAGCATGATCAGACTCTCGAAATGGAAGATGTGTTAAAACCGCCTCCTGCCATTTCAAGCGAGCATGAGCACAGTAGAGTACCATGTCTAGCCGCTTTGCCACAAAGAAATACTCAACTTTACCTCTCTTCCAAGTATACTTATTCCCCCAAAATCCCATATCAATCAGAGATAGCTCATTAATCCAGTCCCAAAAGCTAATGAGTCCGGTGATAAGAGTCAGTTCCCCCCAATCCTTTCATCAAGTCGTACTATCGTATTAAAATCCCCACCAATCACCATAGGTCCAACAACTTGACTCACCACCTCGCGTAGTCTATCCCACAAACCACTTCTCTGACTCACAATTGGTGCGGCATAAACTACAATCAGGTTCAACAACTCTGTCCCATTTACTATCTTCGCATGAATAAACTGAGCAGAAGAGTCCATAATAGTAACATCTCCTATACCCGAACGCCATAACAACCAGAGCCCTCCACTCTGGCCAACCGCATCAATACGAAACATATTTTCGAAACCTAGCCCCCGACAGATACGTCCTGCACGCTCACCCCCAGCATGAGTCTCAAAAATAGCTAAAACATTTGTATGGAATTTCTTCAAGAGATAACGGATTGACCTCATGTAGTTAGGTTTATTTGCCTTCCGGCAATTACACAATAACAAATTAATCATTACAAAGCAAATCACAACTAGAAAAGCCGAGGCAAAACCTTATTGAGCTTGGAGACCCGTCGACTCCTCCGACGACAGCCGACCCTCCGCCAAAGCAACATCGCTGGGAATAACAGCTAGTAGGTTACCAGAGTGAACCTCCATTAACGATTCAGTTTGCACACAATCTCCCCCATTCACTGCCGGTCCCTCTGCATCTCCGGTAACCACGACACCCCCACGTCTCCCCATCGCTGCCTTCTCGATGCGTAACCTCTCGCCATTAACAGTCATTTCAGTTTCCCCCTTTGTTGGACCGAAAATTAAGCCTTTCACGAGCTTATTCGATCTAGTACTATTGGGCTTAGAGACACCCTTCTCAGGCCTCTTAAAATTTTTCCCCTTCTTAAGTACATCGCCAGGCCCATTAACACTTTTCTCCACTGCAGCCCTAAAAACCACTACCTTAGCGTCCACGCCACTACCTCCTCGGGATATTTGATTCGAAACATTCATATTTTCCTTATTTGGTCCAATCAGAGATATCACTTCCCTTCTTTCAGGTCTTGCCAAATCCACCGCTATCCTTCCAAAAATATTCGACAGCGCAATATTTTCCTCATTACTTCCGTTCCATAATTCCCGAAGAGACTTTTCCTTTCCTACACCGCCACTGGCCACCATCAACTGACCCCCCTTCGGTCGATACTCCGGCTTTCTGTTTTTCTGCCTCACTTGGACAAAGACGTCATCCGAACGTTCCACCCTATTTGGAGCGTCCTTACTCGTTCCCACAGGGACAGAAACAACTTGTCGTTCTTGCACCTTCATAGGACATGAATGAACTAGATGTCCATACATTCCACATCCCGAGCAAATTGTATTCAATCCCTCATAAGCTACAAAGTATCTTTCTCCGTTAATCATCAATGGGCCCTTCAATGGTCTTTTGAGATTAACATCCACACAAATTCTCGCAAACCTTGCTCGATAAAAATTCATCGTTTGTAGATCGACTTTTACTGGATTCCCCAAACCCCTAGCAATCACCACTAGAATTTGCTTATGGTAAAAGTTCAACGGAATATTCGCCACCCTTACCCACACTGGTGTCGTATCAATCTCATCCCTCAACGAATCAAACTCTAGAGACCATGCCTAGACCAATAAGTAACTTCCAAAGATCCTCCAGGGTCCTCCTGTCAAAGCAGCCAAATACTCTTCCTCACTACCAAACCGTAATATAAAGAACTGCCATGGAAGATACTCCCCCAAACTTATTCTTTGCTTGCCCTCAACCAAACAATCAAGAACAAAGTATGGAAGAGAGGTGCGAAGATGGGGTCTCAGAACCTAAAACATGCTGAACAGAGTAGTTAGAATCAAGGTCCTTGTTTTAGTACTATGATGCATGGTGAAGGAACTTTATTTCTTTAATCTACACATGCAATCCTATCAATCATTCCCTTTAACATCCATTAACAGAGAACCGTGAATCAAGCTAAGCAATGCCATTGAATTCATTTGGCTAGGGTAAAAGGTCAGAGACATAGATGGTCTCCTTCTCAAGTGATATTATCAATACAGAGCAAGGTTGTCTCACGAAAAGGAGTTGAGCTTAAGAGAAGGCTAAAGGTTGAAACCAACTGATACATACAAGAGCAGCGCCCTGTCTACCCAAAGAACATTCCAAACCGAAGTTGGTCCTATTTCTACCCTTCATCAGAAACTTCATCTCAAACCCATTCTTTCATTCTTTAGATTTGGTCTTAGGAGGAGTTCACTTCTTATCTTTCTAGCGGATTGGGAAATCTTTATTATCAGTGAGGTTCTTTTTTTTTTCTTTTCTTCTAAGGACTCTAGACATCTTAAACATTTTACTTTCTTTTCTTTGTCTAATCTTTTCATTTTATGCCCATAACCAGTAACTCTTCTTACTTTGCTCAACCCATATCCTTTACTAGACTTGTAAACTTTGAAAACACATCTCCCTCCTTAAGACTTTCTACCCTTTACTTTTCTGCACAAATCCATACCCAATGCCCAAAATCGAGTTCTCACCTAGTCCTACTAGTGTGGATAACGCGAACTAGAACTACACAGGATCCTACTCTTGTTGGTTAGAACCTAACACTTTCTAACAAGCTCAACTCAGAAAAAGGCCTGACACTCAAGAATACAATTGGCTTGAAAGAAGGGTTGGTTAATGTTGCGGGGAACTGTTCCAAAGATGGGAATCAGCTACTTGGATTAACAAGGGTGGTAAAAAGGAGAAAGATAATCCAAGTATGTATGTGGTATCCATGAGTTCAATTTCAATGCATAACAAGATAATTGCAAGTCAAGATTAAGTTCAGGTAGATAGGGAATGATATCAATTCAAAACATGCTTCAATCTTACAATTTCAAGTTCAATCAACAAGCATCAAAGAACTAATAACAAGGGCCTTGATCCTATCCTATTGAATCCAACATGCTAACCTAGACTCAATCTTACAATCATCATCAACCCATATGCTAAATGCAACAACCCTATATGAATAAACCTAGACTCAATCCTAATATGCAAGTGCAAATTACATTAACACTCAGTTTTTGTGGAAATTGTCGATTTTTTTTTTTTTTTTTCATTTTCAAATTTTTTTGGTTTTTCTATGGAAATAGATGGATGCAAATTCAATCATGATATGATGCAAAAAATTGAAATAAGAATCACAAAAAAAACAACATCAGATACATCATCTCAAACCCTCCCCCAAACTTAAATTACACAGTCTCCTGTATAAGAAAATTTTTCAGGAGGATTTAAGAAGCACAACAGAACAATGCAGGAATGAAATTGTATATATAAGGGAAGGTAGGAGTACCTCAGTAGTAGAAGAAGGAGTCGGAGCTCGCCCAAGGAGTTGGTGCCTGATTCTGGTCCTTCACCGTGTTCGGGATCCACGGGAGTGACCGCAGCTGGTTGGTCGAGTTGCTGTTCAACCGCTTGCGTGTTCTGATACATGTTCGGCTGCTCGTCACACTGCATGTCATCGACTCTGGACTCTCCATGGTCCGATTCTAGCACAACTACCTCGGTAGGCGGATAATCGCCTTGATGTTCGACCTGCTGCTCAACCTCTTTCTCACCTTGAGCTGCGGAACGACGCGCTGATCGACGACTTGAAGAGGCTTTGGAACCATGCGAACCGCGTCTCTGTCCCTCCCTAGACTTGTGTGCAAGTGGCGTGAAGGAGCGGGTGAGGGTTGATGCTCCCGAGGCACATACGAAGATTGACGTGCTGGGGAGGGAACCAGAGAGAGTGTTCTCTGACGAGTTGGCTCGAGTGTCACGGAGGCGCGTCCCGGCATGGGTCTAGTGTCCTCGGGGATAGATCTAGGGACGACAGTAGTGGAAGTCGAGCAGCTAAACTTACGCATGAAGTTCGTCATTGTCTTGGTGAAGCTGCTGAACGCCTTGTCTCTGGCCTTCCCCCTTAGCCATTCTCGAGTCTGAGTACTTTTCAAAGTGAAACTGCTCTGGGCGGTACTCAACTTCGTCCTCCTCCATCGGGTCTGCTCCTGCTTCTGCAATCTCTACCCGCTGCACCTCATCCCAAGACTCGTAGAGAGTGTCCGTGGGAGGTATGAACTCTACATGTTCACCCCTCAAGATAGTAGTCAGTTCGACGCAAGGCAGGAGTAATCTCGAGGTGCCGACCTCCGGATGCACAAACTTGTAAATCAATCGTCCCTGCCTCAAACCCCTCTCTAGAGTGCGCAACTATCTAAGGTTATTCACGTCGATCCAGCGTGGTGGGTGTGGCTCAGATAGTAATGGAACACCAGCTGCCTCAAGAAACCATGTGGCCACGCCGCCCATATATATCACTCCGAGAGAGTGGTTGCTTTTGAGTCGCGAGACCCAAGTCTTGTATGACATCATGTAATTGATTAGGTAGAGCGAGACGGAAGTATTGGACGTGTCACCTTGCAGCTTGGTGCCATCCATTGCCGTGAATGAGAGTCCCTTGAGCGCTAGATCAATCATTTCAAGCTCGCCATTCGTGATGTATCCCTTAATCTCCTTGGCATAGAATGCATTGGCCACCGCCTTCTGGAAGTAACGCAACATTGGGCTTCTCAGGTTCAGCGCCTTCGTTTTTGACGAAGTGAATGTAAGCGTGCTCCCAATCGTCACCCAGAGTGTTGATAATTCGTGCCTATCGAACTGCAGCGTAGTCCCCGTTCCGCCGAGAAATCCAAAGATCTCTTCGATGGTTCTGAAAGTGAGGGTGTAGAACTGCCCATGAACGCGGAATGTAATGTACCCTAGCCCTCCATCGGACATCATGTCTGGCTCATCCGCGTATAAGTGCATCTCTAAAGTAGAGAGGAACTGGATAGTCTCCTCTTTGTATCCATTCTTAGGGGTGTTCATGAGTCGCTCCAAATGGCATCGCCTAAATAGGTACTGAACATCCTCCTCAATCCCTAGTAGCTCCATCGTCTCAGGATGCGGATATCTTGTTCCACTAAATTCACACTGTTGGAACAGCTCATAATACTCCTTGGGAGTCAACTTCGTCTCGGTAGATTTCCATCTTACAGATTTCCTGGGAGCCTGTTCTGAGCGCGAATCAGGTTCCTCCTGTTCGTAATCACTGCCTTCCTCTCTTGAGTTAGAAGCTTGTGCCGGTATCTTTCCACGACTTTTGCTCTTTGTGAGCGAATTGGCCGGTCTGCTTGACCCTGCTGCTTGGCCTGAACCCCCAACAACTCCGTTGACCATGTTTTTCATTGCTAAGAAACACTTCGTCATAGACTTAGACGATGAGCGTTCTCCTGCCTTACAGCCATAGGCATCTCTCATTTCATCTATTAGCTCAGCACTCTTTCTGCTTCGCTGAGAAATCATAAACTCAAAGTTAAGCGTTAATATGTTAGTGCACAAATGACAAAAGCAATTATGAAGTTTTAAAACTTGAAAGTGCAAGGAGAGGATTATCCGATCGAGTGGATGACAAGATGGTGGTCGACTCGATTTGTTTGGCGGAGGAGAGAATCGAGAGTGGCTCGATTGTGTTCAAAAGGATGGGCGTTGAAGATAGCTCGATTGAGGGTTTGAGAACGGGTCGATTGAGGGAGGCTTCGATGGCTCGATTGGCGGTGTGAGAACGGCTCGATTGAGTGGTTGGGAAGGTCGGTTTGAGTGGTGTTGTTGAAGATGGCTCGATTGAGTTCAACGGATGCCGGCTCGACTGAGTGGGGGAGGACGACGACGGATCGAGTGGAGGTGTGATGAACTCGTCAGTCGCTGGAGTGAGGCTGGTCGGCGACAACGGGAGAATGTGTACGTTCGTCGAATCGAGTCAAGCTTGATGACGTTGGTCGAGTGGAGCTTAGGGGTGAGAGCTCGAGCGGCGAGGAGGCTTATTTGGTCGGGTGTGATGTGCAGCGACGGCGAGAACAGCTGTGTGAGTTGGTGGTGGTTTCTTCGTGAAATTGAGCAAAGGGAGAGTGAGAGTGACGAGAGTGATTGAGTAATGGTTGGTGGGTGAGAGTAAAAGAGAGATGAGAGAATATCCAAATAGAAGGAGAGTTGTGAGGGTGTAGTGGGTTGATGGGACAAAAGGATAACATGTTTGGTGAGAGGGGGCAGGGGATGGGAGAGAGTGACATGATGGGCAAGTGAGTTTGTGAAAAGAGGGGGGGGGACAAGGTGATTTCGTGGGTGGTGGAAAAAGAAGAAGGAAGTAGGGTCGCGAACTGTAAAGATTCCTTCTCTATATATTTTTTTTTTGTTCTGAGTAACACCAACACACTTTGTCTGACTCTCCCTTTCTTTTGATTTTTCTGTATCCTCTATTTCTTCTGTAAACCTTATCTTGCTCAGCTTTACTCCAAACTCACTCTTTGATTGTCACTATCACTTTTCCTTTTTCGTTGTCCGTACTCCTTTCTGTAGACTCCTGAACACATAGAAAACCAAAAACAAAAATCAAAAACAAAAAGATCCTAAAGAATATTTACAGTGATAGCTTTGGGACTTCCTCTCAAATGAGCTTGTTTAAAGTCCGTAGCTTGACTTTTCATCTTTTTATGCCTTTTGGGGTTCATAGAGGAGCACAGAAAACCCCTCTGGTCGGACTTGATCAGCTAAATATTTCTTGACTCTCTGACCATTTATAGTGTACTCGCTACCATCTTTGTTCAGAAGAGTGATGGCTCCGAATGGCAGAACTTCCTTGACATCAAAAGGTCCAGACCACCTTGACTTAAGCTTTCCAGGAAAAAACTTAAGTTTGGAGTTGAAAAGCAAAACCTGATCTCCAGTCTTGAGCTCATTGACAACAATTTTCTTATCATGAAAATTCTTGGTTCTTTCTTTGTAAATCTTTGAGCTCTCAGAGGCATCAAGTCAGATTTCTTCCAACTCATGTAGATCAAGAGTTCTCTTAGCTTAAGCTGTATTAATATCCAAGTTCAGCAATTTGATAGCCCAAAGCGCCTTCTATTCAACCTCCACAGGGAGATGACATGCTTTACCATATACCAACTGGAATGGTGTTCTGCCTATTGGCGTCTTGAATGCTGTTTTGTACGCCCAGAGAGTCTCGTCCAGCTTGACAGACCAATCTTTCTTCGAAATCCCGACAATCTTTGACAGAATACCCTTGATTTGTTTGTTCGAAACTTCAACCTATCCGCTGGTCTGAGGGTGATACATAGTAGACACCTTGTGCTTGACACCGTATTTCTTCAGCATGCTTTCAAACACCTTGTTGATGAAGTGAGTTCCCCCGTCACTGATCACTGCTCTGGGTATCCCATACCTTGGAAAAATTATACTTTTGAACAGTTTCAGAACAACCTTGTGATCATTGGTAGGACTGACAATGGCTTCAACCCACTTAGAAACATAATCAACTGCCACCAGAATATAGACATTACCATTTGATGGAGGGTTGAAAGGTCCCATGAAGTCTATGCCCCAAACATCAAATATCTCTACTCCACGATCGGATTCTGAGGCATCTCGTTTCTCCTTGTGGTGTTGCCCATCCTCTGACAAGCATCACACTTGGTGATGAAGCTATTAATGTCCTTGAATAAGGTTGGCCACCAGAGACCCGATTGAAGAACTTTCTGAGCTGTCTTGAACGTGGCAAAGTGACCTCCATAGGTGGAGCCGTGATAGTGCTCAAGCACTCCCTGTACTTCTCCTTCTGCTATGCATCTTCTGAACAGACCGTCAGGACCTCTCTTGTACAGATAGGGTTCATCCCAGAAGTAGTGGTTGACCTCTCTGAAAAACTTTTTCTTCCTGTAGGGATCCATGTCATCAGGAACTTCTCCACATACCTTGTAATTCACGACATCTGCATACCATGGTGCAGTCTCAGAAGTGATCGACATGCATCTGATTTTGAGGTTCTCAACCCCTGTGTCATGCATTCGCTCACAAACCTGGGCGACCAGAAGTTGTTCCTCAGGCATTGAGTCATCAATTGGAACAACATCTTCAATCCTCATTCTTGACAAGTGATCTGCAACTCCGTTCTCTATGCCTTTCTTGTCAACTATCTCCATGTCAAACTCCTGAAGTAGCAGAATCCATCTCAGCAGTCTCGGCTTGGTATCCTTCTTTGAATAGATGTGTCTCAAAGCAGCATGGTCGGTATACACTATGACCTTCGAACCCACAAGGTAACTCCTGAATTTTTCGAATGCAAACACAACTACTAGGAGCTCCTTCTCTGTGGTAGCATACCTTCCTTGAGTCTTGTCCAAGGTGCGACTTGCGTAGTAGATGACATGAAGCTTCTTGTCAATAAGCTGTCCTAGAACAGCTCTAACTGCGAAGTCTGAAGCATCACACATGATCTCAAAAGGGTGATCCCAATTTGGAGCTTGTACTATGGGTGTTGAAACCAACGCCTCCTTGATCTTGCTGAAGGCTTCCAAACATGCCGCATCGAATTCTAACTCAACCTCCTTGCACAGCAACCTTGTTCGTGGTCTTGCAATTTTTGAGAAGCCCTTGATGAATCTTCTGTAAAACCCAGCATGTCCCAAAAAACTTTTGATGTCCTTCACTGTCTTAGGCGGTTGAAGCTGAACCATGACCTCAATCTTAGCTTTGTCAACTTTAATTCCTTTCTCAGAAATTTTTTGTCCCAGAACGATCCCTTCTTCAACCATGAAGTGGCACTTTTCCCAGTTCAACACCAGGTTCGTCTCCTCACAACACGTCAATACCCTGCGCAGATTTAACAAACAGGAGGAGAAAGTGGAACCGTATACAGAAAAGTCATCCATAAACACTTCCACTGACTCCTCAATCAAATCCGAGAAAATCGATGTCATGCACCTTTGAAAGGTGGCAGGAGTATTGCACAAAGCAAATGGCATGCGTCTGTAGGCAAAAGTGCCATAAGGACAAGTAAATGTTGTTTTTTCCTGATCATTTGGGTGGATAGGGATTTGAAAGAATCCACTATACCCATCAAGGAAACAGTAATAAGGATGACTAGCTAGTCTCTCTAACATTTGATCAATGAAAGACAGAGGAAAATGATCTTTCCTAGAAATAGCATTCAACTTCCTATAATCAATGCACATCCTATGTCCTGTGATGGTCCTAGTTGGGATTAACTCATTTTTTTCGTTTTTTATCTCAGTTATGCCTCCCTTCTTAGGTACACAGTGCACTGGAGATACCTAAGTACTATCAGAGATAGGATAGATAACTCCAGCATCAAGCAGTTTTAAAATTTCTTTCTTTACTACTTCCTTCAGGTTAGGATTCAATCTCCTTTGGGGTTCAATGCTAGCATAAGACTCATTTTCAAGATTGATCCTATGTGTGCAAAGACTATGTGAGATTCCCTTGATATCATCTAAAGAATAACCTATAGCCTTTCTATATTTCTTAAGCTCAGTTACTAGCAACCCCAATTCATCATCACCAACCTAGCATTCACTATGACAGGATAAGTACAATTGGTTCCCAGAAAAACGTACCTGAGCCCGGAGGGGAGAGTTTTGAGTTCTACTTTTGGAGCTTTCAGTTCCGACCAATCGTCAGCATGGGAGTCTGGAATGATCATGGTCGAGTGGGAGGGGTGCGAATCGAACGAGCAGGAATTCCGTGTCTCGATTCGGGTCTTGTCGTCGGTCGAGTGGGAGATATCACGTTCTGAACTTTCTGTCTCAACTGCACGTACCTCCTCTGCGTCAGATAGCTGCCCGAGTTCCTCTTATCCATCCGTTTCTCTGTGGAAATCTAGCAGATTCTTGTAACAAGTGGTCTCCTCATGCAGGAACCCTTCTTCTCCACCCTTGGTCAAAGCAATCTTGAGATGATCCTCCTCAGCTAATTCCTCCAACAACTCATCAGCCAATTTATCCATCTCTTCAATGTAGAAGACTTGTCCTCTTATCGTTGGCTTCTTCAAGGTATCCTTGATGTCAAAATTCATAGTGAAGTCGTCGCCCAGATTGAGGTCAATCTTGCCATTTCTGACATCAATGATGGCTCCAGCAGTCGCCAGGAATGGTCTTCCTAAGATCAGAGGATCTTTTGGTTCTTCATCCATCTCCAGAACCACAAAGTCGGTTGGCACTTCCACGTCTCTGATCCTGACAGGTAAGTCCTCTAAAATACCATGTGGAAGTCTCACTGATCTATATGCAAGGATGAGGGAGATGTCGGAACCCTTAAACCTTGTAAGACCCAACCTCTTAGCCACAGAGAATGGCATCAGATTAACTGAAGCGCCAAGGTCACATAGACACCTATCGAACGACATATGTCCAAGGGAGCAAGGTAGAGTGAATGATCCAGGATCTTTGAGCTTCGTGGGTACAATCTTCTTCTGGATGATTGCACTGCACTCAAGACTTAGAACCACCATCCCTTGAACTTCTTTTGATCTCTCCATTACTAGGTCCTTGAGGAATTTCTGGTAGTGAGGAACAATTGCGAATGCATCCAGCAATGGCATCCTCAACTCAATCTCCTTGACTTGTTGTTCGAACATAGCTTTGTATTTCTCAGTAAGTTGCTTCTTAAACCTCACCGGGAATGGTAGAGGAGGCTTGTATGGTGGAGGTATGAATCTCGCAGGTTTGTCATCAGGAACAACAAGTTCCTTAACAGCTTTAGGTTCGGACTGCTTCACTGGCTCGAATGGATCTTTGACTGCTTCGACTGGGTTCTCCATCTGAGCGTCATCCTGAACAAAATCCTCCCCATCTAATTTTTCACTGTCCTCAGTGACGTCGGGAACTCCCTGTCTGGGAGGCAATGTTTTCCCACTTCTCAGCGTAATTGCATTTGCAAACTCCTTGGGATTCTGAACAGCTTTCCCTAGGTATTGGCCAGAGTTTGGTGCAGAAGTAGAAGCAGATTGGCCTTCCATATACCTTATCTTTGAGTTCAGGGCTTCGAATTTGGCGTTCAGATCATTGTAGGAACATTTCATCCTATTACTAAGATCAGCAAACTTTTTAGCAGTATCCATAGATCCGCTAGCTTGACCCTAAAGAAGTTGTTGCATCATGTGCTTCATTTCTTGATCTGGGGTTGGAGTAGGCTGAACTGGTTGAGGGCGGAATCCTGGCGGTGGTCCTGATGGAGCCTGGTAACCTTGCTGGATTTGTTGTTTGGGAACGAATCCCGGATTGTAGGGCACAAAAGGTTTTTGTTGACCTTGTTGTTGTTGTTGAGGCGGATACACCTGTACTTGTGGATTGGCAACATTGTTACTTCGGTAAGACAAATTGGGGTTTGCCTTGTCTTGGTTGTAACCTTTGTTGTACCCACCCTGATTCTGGACATAGCTGATCTCCTCAGTCTGCTCACCCTCCCCATCTGGAACTTGGAAAGGGTAATCCTCAGATACAAAGTGGACGCTCCTCAACTGGCTTAGCAAGATACGGTCAAGCTTCTCATTGACATTCTTGAAGTCTTTCTTGTACTTCTCCTCAGACCCAGCGTCACCGCGAACTGTGCGGTCATAGTCTTCATTGTAGTTGCTGTCAGACTGAGCGAGATTCTCCACCAGTTGCCATCCTTCCTCTACGTCTTTGTTCAGAAAATTACCATTAGAAGCAGTGTCAAGCAGCATACGGATCTTTGGTAGTACACCACGGTAGAGAGTGCTCAGTAGTGACTCGTTGCTGAAACTATGGTGTGGACACTGGCTATGGTAACCCTAGAAACGCTCCCAGGCTTCACATAATGATTCTAAGCTCTTCTGAGTGAAGCTGGAAATCTCATTCCTGAGACGTGCTGTTCTGAGTTTGGAGAAATACTTGGCCAAGAATGCTTTCTTGTAACCATACCAGGTGGTGATTGATCCCTTGGGGAGGTTTTTCTCCCATTGATGAGCGTTGTCTCCCAGGGAGAATGGGAAAAGGCGCAACTTGTAACCATCCTCACTCACCCCGTTGATCTTGGTGAGACTGCACAGGCGGTCGAACTCGTCCAAGTGGTCGAGTGGATCCTCCATAGGCAACCCGTGAAACTTGTTTCCTTGGATCATGGAGATGAGACCACTCTTGATTTCGAAGTTGTTGTTCTGCACGGCGGGATGGACGATTCCAGCACGCTTAGTATGAGTGTTCGGTGCATCCCCAGCACCAATGTGTCGCGGTCCCGAATGTGGTCCATTCGGTTGTTCCATTGTGACGGGTGCGGGATGATCAGTGAGTTGTCGAGCTTGTCGTGGTCATTGTAACCGATTGATATCGTCGATAGCAGGAAGGAGGTTTTGATGTTCTCTTTATCTGGTGTGCATGCAACGTTGCAATCAACAGGTTCCTGAGATGCAAAACAAACAAGCAGACAACCAAAAGAAGTCAGTACTCAGAATGATAAGTGGGATAGAACTTAATCTTGCAAAACTTGAAATCTTAAATGTAACAAAACAATTCCCAAATGGCAACGACGCCAAATTGATACTAGGATTTTTGTATGTCTATCCTAGCAGGTTCAATTAACCTTATGCAGTTGTAATACTTAAGTTGTCAATCCAGTTGGGAAACTTTACTATCGCTCAAGATGCAATCAGGATTTCACAAGTCAAGCCAATTCAAAGAGAGTGTTTTTATCTAACAATCCTAGAATTATGAAAATACAAAACGGAAATTGACTACAGAACTAGAAACAAAAATGTATGGCAAGAAGTAAACGAAAGTAAAAACGAAAACGATTCTAAGCATGAAGAAACGAAACAGTCTCAGGAATGTAATATCAATCAAGAATATAAAAGTCCTAAGGATGGGAGTAATTGATGTCGGTGGAGTATCCTAGTCTACATAGTGTTTAACATACGACAAGCAAACTATCCCTAAACAATGAACATCACAACTTAGCTAATCCAATCTCTTGGCAAAAGCTACTCAGACTCAACCACTTCCATACCTAGCTCTCGCTAGAGAAACATGGTCGAGCAGGCATGACAAACAAGTTCATTCACGTCAACAAACATCCTAGACAACTAATCTCTTAGGCTAGGAACGTAAGTCTCTGGCACTAGTTGGTCAGACATTTCAACAAACACCTTTTGGGTGTGGAAATGTCTCGAACCTAGTTCCAATTTATCAGAGGGAAACTAGTAATTCTAACACTAGTCCAGAAGGGAATCATACAAATCAAAGCTTAAACACCCTACATCCTAAGATCCTCCACCTAGTCTATCCCATCCCCAAGAACTTAACACTACTCAGATCCGGAAATCATCACCAAAGATACAATCCAGAAAACATTGAACAAAGCATAGTAGATAGATAGAAATGAGAAGAAAAACTTTGTAGAAGAAATCAAGTGCCAAAACTGAATAAACTCGGAGATGTCGGATTACAAGTCTCAGAGCGTTTTTTGGTGGCTAGGGCAAACCTTAGAAAAGAAAACGAGATAAAAGATAAGATGTCTCCAGCCAAGACTTAACCAAACTTATTTCTAGTAAAAACATGTAAATCCCTAAAACTTAAAACGACAAGGTTAAGCGTCGGTTTGGGAATCTCCTGAAGCGTGTAAGACAAAATGTCTTCCTGACATGTGCATCGAGTCGGAGTGGGCGACAGTGGCTCGTTTGAGTAAGTGAAAGTGGCTCGATTGCGCAGCGGAGAGTGGCTCGATTGCTTGGGTGAGAGTGGCTCGATTGGTGCCGCTGAGGCTGGCTCGATTGTTGCCGCTGAGAGTGGCTCGATTGGTGCCGCTGAGACTGGCTCGATTGGTGCCACTGAGAGTGGCTCGATTGCTTGGTTCGATCGTCTGCGTTTCCGACGTCTCCTAGACACCTGAAATACTCCGAAATGCACAATGTATGCAAGGATGATGCAAAAACTTCCTAAACATGCAAAGTGTATAAAAGAGGTTCTAAAATGATGCAAAAAGACTAGTTATCGTAGCTAAATGCATGACAAATACATGCTAAGGAGATGCAAAATATAGACATATCAAAGATCCATAATATGCATCAGAGAACTCGGTTTCCACATGTCCCTCAATCTTCGACTTAACACTGCTATCGGAACAGTTCGCGCGAGAACCTTGACCACCATACAGTTCTTCCACAAACCTCCTTCTCAATTGTGATCACCGGTTCCCCATCCGCCCCATTAGGGAACTCCAACCTCACTCTCTCCACAACAAACTCATCGCCAACCACCTCCTCCGGGACCAGTCTCCCTGTACTAGACTACCCATATCCTTCCTCACCCAGACTCCTGGCTTATCCGGTGGGTCACTCGGAGGCCGTTCCCTCTCACCAATATCCTCCATAGTTGCATCTCGCCAGCCATCCGTCGAAACCCTAGAATCGCCTCCAGAGCTCTTTTTTTTTTAATTTTTTTTTATGTGATGTACATTGTAATCAACATCTCTTTACTTAACTAACGAGAAATAAAAGAAAAAGAAAAAGATAGTATTTAGGGAAATTGCATTGTATAATCCAAAAAAACTTAAAAATTTATTCAGTAGCTATATTGACCATAAAAAAGTGATATAATGTGTATTTTATATAATAATCACAAGATTAATCCCCATTACCACCCTCTACCACCACTTCCTACCACCACTTCCGACCACCATTTTCGTCCACCGCCTTCAGCCACCACCTCTAGCCATCACCTCCGGCGGCCACCAACTTTGTTCATCACCAACTCTGGCGGCTGCCAACTACGACCACCACCTCCGACAGCCACCAACTCCGGCCATCTTTCTCCATCACCTTTATTCACCACCTCCAGCTACCACCACCTCCAATAAACCATCAACACCCCAATTGGTAATTTTTACTACCCTTTGTGTTATTTACTTAATATTTTGAATTAATGTGCTATATTCCTAAATATATTTTCAATTTTGGCTACCACACTAATTGAGAATTGCATTGTATAACCCAAAAAAAATTATAATTCAGCTATACTAACCATGAAAAGGTGATATAATGTGTATTTTATATAATAATTACAAGATTAACCCCTATTACCATCCTCTACCACTACTTCCGACCACCACCGCTGCCCACCACCACCGGCTACCTCTGGCCATCACCTCCGGCGGCCACCAACTCCGGTCATCACTTCCGGCCACCTCTGGCAGCCACCAACTCCGGCCACCACCTCCAACAGCCACCAACTTCGGCTACCTTCCTCCACCACCTTTCTTCACAACCTCCACCTCTGGCCACCTTCCACCCCCAGCCACCATCATCTCCGACCACCTTCCAGCACCACAACCAAACCATCAACACCTCAATTGGTAATTTTTACTACTCCTTATATTATTTACTTAACTAGGTTTTGAAACCACACTACGCGTGGGTTTATTTGATATATTTTGATAAAAATTATATATGATTGATTACGGTAATAAAATATTATCTCATAAAAAAAATTAAAATTAGTACTAATGAAAAAAATTAAATTTCAGATACACAATTTTTTAAAATATAAAAATCAGTTATGTTATAAAATCAAATCTGATAAAAAAAATCATAAATTTAACTTGACGTCCAAGCGAGGCAAATCAAACTGATGACCTCACATATCCTAAACCATTTTCTTTGACCACCAGTAAAACGAAACAATTTTATAATCATGATTTAACTCGTTTTCATATTTAATTGATCGCTACCACCTATCTTTTCGTGTTTTTTATTCAATGTTTTCTTATTCTTCATATTCTTTCTTGTCGTTTTCATTGTCAAATTTTGTGTTAATTGTCATCATAACTTTTACCGTTTGGTTCTTCGTTATACTCTTTTTCTTCTTCTTCCTCATCAACTTCTTCATATTCTCCACTGAAAAACCTTTTTTAGACTACCACACAACTTGTTAACCCATCAAACTCCAAGAACAAAATCATTTCTTTTCTCAAAAAATTTGTGAAATTCATGATTACCAGCATAGTCAACACATGCACCCAATTATTGACAATTTTATCCATATACTTATTTGGTTTTAGATCCACGCGTTTAGAAACTTCTCAAACCAAAATCCTTACTTGATTTATAATATTTTAAAAACATAATAAAATATGCTAATAATTATTTATTTAATATGAATCATATGATATATAGAAATATGAGTACACTATAAGAACATATTAATTATAAATAAATAATATATTATATCATCAAATAATATCAACCGTATCATATTATCAAATAACCGTAACCGTTTAACCGTTTCTTAAACGGTTCTGGTTAAGGTTACAAAAATTTCTAACCATAACCGATGGTTAATAAACCTTAACCGTGACAACCGTACCCTGGTCATGCCAATGTATAGCTAATAAAACATGTGTGTTTGTCGTCCATCTTTCTTCTTTAAACCTCAAAATTTGACTCAAACATCAAATTAAGGTCTTGCAATGTCAATCATTATTCCTTAGACCCAAAAATAAAAAATTAATGAAAGAATATCAACTCATCTATAAAATCTTACACAAAAATATGTTTTACAGCTCATAAGAAATAAAAAGCACAAATGTAGATAAATAAGATAATTTATGTTTTGCATCAATATTTATAATATTTTAAACTTTTAAAAGGTTTCGAAATATAAAATTTGAACCTTTTAAAATTTTTAAATATTTATAATATTTTAACCTTTTAAAATTTAAAACTTATAATATTTAAAAACTTTTTAAAAGCTAAGAACTTTTAAAAGTTTTAATATTTATAATATTTAAACTTTTAAAATTTTTAAATATTATAATATTTTTTTGAAACTGTTTAAAGTTTTAATTTAATAAAAAAAAAACCAGATCAAACCAAATAAATTTTTTAACTTGGACGCCTGATAAATCAAGTTTTCCTGCTCATTCGTTGTTGGAAGCATATTAATCTTATTTATACCGGTTGTGAACCATTGTCTGTAAAAATCTAAACTCACAACAACAAATCAACTCCACAAAGTCCTAGGAGACCAGATTTAGCTTTCCGATAACAAATTCAGCAATAGTCCGATCGAAATTTGCCTATCTTGATCATTTCATAACCATCAAGCACACAAATCCGGAAACATTGAAAAAAAAAACATCCAAAAGTACATTATCTATTAATGATGATAAATAGTTAGAACCTTCTAAGTTTGTAGAGAAATTTTAATCTTGGGCTATATAATTATTATTGGTAGGGTTGGTTTAGACCAAGGCAATGCTGCTTTCTCCACCCGGTGGTTTGCGAATACCGCCAAAGTAGTCACGAGACTGAGCCTTTGCATCCGCAAATATGTCATTGCCACTTATCTCCTTCAACTTCGCCGTGCTTAGAAGCTTCTCAGCCGTGGCTGAAGATGGAGATGTAACATCCCCTTTGAATACATTGTTTCCCGACAAATCAGTAAACTTCCTGTCCGGAATCTTCTTGGCCGTCTTCAATTCCCCATCCTGCAAGAATTAGTGTAACTCTAAGTTATTAACAATGAGTAGAGAGAGCCAAGATCTTTTATATAATACTGATGATGAAACTTAGTTAAAAGAAATATAAGTTTAGAGAGTGTTTACAGGTTTGGTATCTGATTCTCCCAAGTCGAAGTTGTCTTTATAAGCCAAAGCACGAACAGTAGGACGTGCTTTGATCTCAGGTGGTGGAGCAAAGATGTTATGACCACTTAGTTCCTTACACTTAGCATCTGAGAATTGCTTATTAAGCTTAGCATCAGACTGAGACTCCAATGTACCACTGAGCTCACGCTGCTTCGCCACTTCTGGCACCGTCGCTGGCTTCTTCGGTGTAACAATCTCTTCTTCCCCAAACGAAATGTGACTCACAATTGGTGCTGGTGGTTGCTGAAACAATCCAAACGTACACACAAGAAAAGGTGATTAAAACAAACTACAAAATGTATCCAAATTCTCAAGAAGACAGGCACAAAAAAAAAAAACACAAACCTGGAATGTTCTTGTTTTGCCGTTTGTGGCCGGATTAGCACTTCCTGTCTCGGAATCATCATTTTCTTCATACACAGAGAAAATCCCACTCCCTGTGATCTCCTTCATCTTGTAATTTGAACAAGGCTTCCTACAAAACATGATTTTGAATATAACACAACCAAAACATTAACAACAAAAACTCTCCCAATATTAGTCTATCTATATACATAATACATGTCATAGTAAAAATTTCAGATCCATATTAAACCAAGTACAATAACCAATCTAAACCAGAAATAACCAGAGATTTATCGTACAAGTATCAATTCTATCAAATGACAAATTAGAGAAGCGTGAAGGATACGAAGTAGATCAAAAAGGGAAACTAGAATTGAAAAGATACCAAAAATGCTTACTAATTAAGGACATTAATTATGGAAATTAAAAAAAAAACTCTCTCCTACCATACCATTAAGAAAAAAAAAAACGACAGAACAGAATCACTCATCGGTTAACAGATTCTTCGTACTTATTGTTCCGCATTTATTATACATTATCAAATCAAAAACAGTACCGTTTTTGTTTTTTGTTCGTCGATTCATATTTTCGAATTCTGTAAAATAAAAAAATTAAAAAAAGGATCAGATCTCTCTCACCTCTTGTTCAAGCTCTCAATTTCTTCATCTGTGACTTGTCCTCCAAACACCACTTTGCTGATTCCATCCGACGGCTGTAATTAATTCCCACAATTTCAAATCAAAATCAAATCCGTAGATCGCGAAATTAACAAAATTGAGTGAAACGGCTGAGATTGTTTTCCCCCAATTTCAAAATTTGAAAAAGAAAAAAATAAAAATAAGAAACGAATCAAAAAAATTCAAACTTGTAGATGGCGAAATTAGTAGTAAATTGTAAAAAGAAATAAATCCGATGGCTGAGATCATTCGAAACTAACTGAATTAGGTTTAAGGTACCTGATGCGATCTAGCAGCGGAGCGAGCGGGAGACTCAAACGGTTGATTCTCCGGCCAAGTTAGTAGATCCGCCGTCGACATGTGTGGTTTCCTAACCGGTGTGTTTTTCTCCATCTTTCTACTTCTTCACCAAACAAATCTCCCAAGGAAAAAAAAAGAGAGAAATCTTCGATTGCAACAACAATGGTGATCGAGTAAAACAAAAACACAAGGAAGCGTATGTATAGAGAGAGAGAGAGAAAAGAGTGGAGTGGTAGCTACTCTTCTTCTATTTCAAAAACCTTTTTTTAAAAAAATTACTCTGTATTATTATACACTGTGACACAGAGGATTACTAACTCTTGTCTTTGTAACCTTACTGGTGGAATATTTGAATCAAGTACCGCCTTTGATCTTATTGGATTTAAAAGAATTTAAAAAAAATACTTTAAATTATTCTATTGGCATGTGATCACCTCTTTTGTGTTCTCAACAGGTGTCGGTTTTAGTTGGAGAATTCTCCTACTGTAGCCGGTTTTGCTTCTTTTAAATTTTTTTGGGTTGTTTTGTTTGTTTGGGAGTACACATGGATAGCCCTGGGATTTCGGTTTATTCGGTTCGGTTAATTCAGTTTTCGGTTTATTTTGATATTTGAAAATGTTACCGAACCTAACCAAAATAAAATTCGGTTCGGTTACTTCGGTTTTCGGTTAATTTTCGGTTTTCAGAATTAAAACCGAAATTTTGTCTACTTTTGTTAAAAAAAGACTATTGGGCCAGTTATGAGAACAAAAGTTTTGGACCAGTTTAACTTTGAGAACTGGGCTTAAAAAAAAAATTAGGCCTATTAGCAAAAAGAAAAAAAAAACATATTTGAGATTTTTGTGAGCAAATCGACGAGCTTCCTCTGACGAATCGACGAGCTGGAGACACACCAGCGACAAAACCTTTTAGGCGAACCTCGCAGATCCGACAAATGATATGAAGAAGAAGATAAAAGATATCCGAAAGAAAGAAAAAGAAGAAGAAGAGATCGAATGAAGAGGAGGAAGAAGAACAACAACAAGAAGAAGGAGAAGGATAAGAAGAAGAAGAAGAAGGAGGAGGAGATAAACAAGGATAAGAAGAAAAATAATAAGAAGGAGAAATAGAAAAGTTCATGTCAATATGTCATCGAAGAGTAGGAATCGAGATTCACAACGGCTATTAGGTTAAGTTTGATTAGAATTAGAAAAAAGTAGGGTTTTGTTTTTGTTTCGGTTAACCGATCGGTTAAGGCGAACCGAACCGAAATAACCGAAAACCGAATACCCAAAATAATTTCTACCGATCGGTTATGCTCTTGTAACCGAAACCGAACCGAACACCAAAAATCTCGGTTCGGTTCGGTTCGGTTATTTCGGTTCGATTTTTTATCCCAGGCCTACACATGGATATGGCTTTTTCTCTTCACCAAATTAATTACCCTTACAGATAAAGATATGTTGACGGTTGTCTTTCTTTAATTAATTTACTTGGATTATGTACAACCTCAATTCCATGCGTAAAGAAACTTCTACAAATGTCATTTTAATATTTATTATATTGTTTGCCCAGATCTATATATATATTATATTAACGTTTGGTTTGGTTTGGTTCTGTCATCGGTTTATTCGGTTTATATTTAGAGATATGTTGAGAATTAGTACGTTTTATAAACAATAATATAGAGAAAGTAGTTTGTTCACTATTTAAAATAAGGAAAAATGATTGTTAGCTATTTGAAGTATATACCAATACATGATTACATATATAAATAATATAAATGTACTATTAACTATGTGAACTATTGTCATTATATAATAACATCTATAAACAAATATAGGTTATGTGTACAATACTATAAATATTTAATTCTGGTTTTTGGTAGGCCGGAATCCGACGTTGACCAGCATTGACCGATATTGACTATTTTAACCGGTGTTGACTAGTGTTGACCTATTTTTTTTCTTTTTCCTAATAATAATCATTTTTTTAGTTTTTATGTATTTTTGATAAATAACTAAAAAAGATTAAATGATTTGTATAATTTACAAAAACAAAATATAACAACAAAAAGTTATACGACAAAAAATTAAAAATTATATGAAAAACAAAATTTGTGGTATATCTAGTAACTAATTTTGTTGATACAGAAAATATACCAAAAATAATATAATAAAACTATACTACCAAAATTTTATGTGTAGTAGATTTTTTTTCATAACACTAAAACAAATATATACGTTTTTCTTTTAAAAATCATTTTTTATTTTGTATTTTCAAAGGTGGGAGTTTTAAATATTTTGTATTTTCAAAGGTGGGAGTTTTAAATAAGATTATGTCATTTGAAATATATCCAAGACATTGCCAACAACAATGTCGTACCCTTTACTCATGAGCTCTTGAATCTGCTTCTTAGGTATCCCTTTGTAATCTCCGTAAACAAGTGCATACTCAAGAAGCTCATCTTTCTCAACCATTGACAAAAAACTCATCTTTAGAGTCAAAGAAGTAATATTTACTGTCAATTTTTGTGGGCCTCATCGGAAGGCTCATATCTGTGACGACAAAATGGTGACTTTGACAAACTTGTTTAAGCTTGTTGATGGCTGCATCTTTGCCAACTTCGCTTGCTTCACTTATAACGATGATAAGAGGGTTTGGTGGAGGAGCTATTGGATCGTTGCTGAAGCAAGAACCCCGATGGAATTTGAGTGAGCGAAAAAATTTGGGTTTAGTGGCTGTTGGAATAGAAGGGGAGTTAGGTGAATTTGACATTGTTAAGGAGGGAGAGAGCAGACGACGAAGAGATTGAGAGGATGGTAAGATAGCAATTTGAAGATGGGTTTGGTTGAAATTGGCAAGATTGTGGAACGGCAGATAGAAGATGAGAGTTTAAGAAACATTTGGGGATTAAAGGGTTTGTGAGAAAATTGGTCGTTGATTTGGTGGTTTTTTTATTTAATTGAAATAGAAAAATTATTATGTGAGGCAGTGAGAAGAGAGAATTTTGTGAGAAGATGATAACCAAAAAAAAAAGTGAGATTGGATAAAGTAGAAGAGAAAAGGGACGAAGAAAAAGAAAAAGAATCGAGATTGGTAATATGGAAGGAGAGAACTAGTTTAGTTAGAGGGGTAATATGTAATTTCATAGGACAAAAGTATACTTATAGCAAAAAGTGGGTGTATAAGTAAATATTTTGTGTGAAAGACCGAGTGCAATATTCTCTAAAATAAATAGGGAAAGTAGTACATTTGTCAAATAGATAGAGAGAGAGTTGTTTTTGTGTGTGGGTTCGTGTGTGAGTGTGTGTGAGTGAGATGAGAGAGAAAAGAAAAATCATTTTTAATCTTATATTATTATTATTTTTTAACGACTACTTTATTATGAAAATTAGTTGCAATAAAAGGTTAGAAATACATGTATAGACATGATAGCAAGTATTATCTGGTATATTTGCTTTTGATAATAGATCCGCTGGTTGATTGTTATTTTTTGGTGTCCATTTGAATTCGACTTCCTCAAATCTGGTCTCCAGTAGTTGATTTTCTTTATCCAGTTATAGCTTCCAAAGTTGAGGGTCTTACCATTGAGGATCTCTGAATTTTGCTTGCAGTCACCTTCAAAAATAACTCTTCTGAATCCTTTACTCCAACTGTGTTGCATTGCAATGAAGAGTGCTTGTAATTTACTTTCTAATGGAGATGCAGTCGAAATTTCTACAGAATCCACCTATCTCATTTCACATAATCCAACCAGCTTTGACTGTCTAGTATCGATATTGAAGGAGGCATCATAATTTCATTTGATCCATCCATCAGGAGGTTGTTGCCAGTTTATGGTTGTTGATACATTTCCATTGGTTTGGCCTTAAGTATTGATTCCGGTGTTTAGACTCTGAATATACTCTTGTGCTTGTAGCCGGTCGTTAGCATTTTTTCTAGCCTTTAGGAACACTGAATACCACAAAAAATATCTTTCTTGGAAAAGTAGATAATTTTTACTTGTCCATAATCTCCAGAGGATACGAAGAGCAACCTGATGTAACTGTTGATTGCTTTGGGCAATGATACCTGATAGAATAGTTTCCATTTTATCTTCTAGGGTAGCAGTTGTCGCCAAAATAAGCCAGATGCCTGCCACACCAACTGCACATATGGACAGTCAAACAGTATGTGTTGTGTAGATTCCTCAGCTTGACAACATCTTCGACGGGTTGAGTGAGTACTAATATATCTTAGTCGTAGATTCTCTCCACAGGCGAGTGATCCCGACAGTATTTTCCTAAAGGAAATGTTTGGTTTTTGGAGCTGTCTGTTGTTTCCAGACTTTGGACTTGATAACTGGATTATCTGGTGGTGGTCGGACTTGTGGATCAATGTAGAGTTGATTCGCCAGCCAAAACACAGATTTAACAATGTATATCTCATTCGTCGTATAGTTCCAACCTAGTATGTCTTGAGAATTATGCTTACAAATTTTAAGCATACGATCCTATACCACCCTCTGATCTGGATCTTGCCATACGATCCTATGCAAATCAATGCATATTATTTTTTGTATCGCTGTCTCCCCACCAAATTTTTTACAATACACAATTGATTTATTCACATGTCTCTTTAGGGAACTTGAAAATATTCATGGAGTACTCTGGTAAAGCAATTGCAACAGACTTGAGTAGTAGTTTTTTTTCTCCCGCTGACAGGAATCTTTTATTCCACCTTTGTGTCTTTGCTTTGAATCTATAAGTGATGTATTGAAACATTTCTGTTTTCTTCTGGGTTACTTCTTCTGGTAGACCTAGGTATTTTCCTCCACCACCTTCATTATGAATTCCCAAAATACGTCGCATTTTTGTCTTTACGTCTGATTTGACCCGTGTTCCAATAGTTATTGCCGACTTATTCAAGTTGATCGCTAGCCCTGAAACCTCTTCATATCTACTTAATATATTCTTTATAGCTTTGCATGATTTTTCATTGGCTAGCATGAAGAACCATGAGTCATCAACAAATAGTAGATGAGTAATTGATGGACCATGATCACTTCTCTTCATTCCTTGCAATTGTCTTGATGTCGCTGCTGTTTGAACCAAATGAGATAATACCTCTGCACAGAGAATAAATAGATAGGGTGATAATGGATCTCCTTTGTCGAATCCCTCTCTCTGGAGTAATATAACCTTTAGGTGACCCATTTATAAGCACTGAAACACATTCCATTATCCATTGGATCCATCGCCTATCAAACCCCATATACTTCATACTTCTTTCTAAGAAACTCCATTCTAGGCGATCATATGCTTTCATTATGTCTGTCTTGAGAGCCATGTAGGATTTAGACTGTCTCTTTCGCGCTTTAAGTGCATGAAAAACCTCATGTGCTATAATATTGTCGTAAGTGATCATTCTTCCCGGTGTAAATGCTGCTTGATTCTCCGATATAATGCCTGAAAGATGTTTCTTGAGTCAGTTTACCAATATCTTGGATATAATGTTGTAGCTAACATTGCAGACGGCGATAGGTCAGAATTCCTTCATCGTTGTTGGTGCTTCTGTTTTTGGAATAAGGCAGGTATTGGTATGGTTTTGATATGGTGTCATTCTTCCTTCTTCAAAAATTCCTCGAACTTCTTGGATAATAGTGGGTTGAATGTCTTCCCAAAACTTATGATAAAAGCTCCTGTAAAGCCATCATGCCAGGGGCTTTATGTTAACCTATACTGAAGACTACTCTTCTGATTTTTGTGATACTAACCTATTTAATTAGCTCTTCATTTATTTCAAGTGTTACTCTTCTTTCAAATCCCCTGAAAACTTCATCTTGATGACTCATTGAAGGTGTTGATGACTGGAAAAGTTCTCCGAAATATTGAACAACAACCTCTGCTATTTCAGTATCACCACGATGATAAACACCATTCTGATCTGTGATGGAGAGGATCTTATTACGGGCATGCCTCTCTTTGACCACTGAATGAAAAAACTTTGTATTCTTATCTCCTGCATGAGCCCAATTGTAAAGAGGCTGTAATATTCCTTGATTAATAACAATGAGTTACACACATATTTATAGTACATAAGGAGACTAGGGTTAAACTAATTACAAGTAGATCCCTAAACTTATATGATATATACATATCTCTGATACACCCCTTCAAGATAGAGGGAGTTTAACGACTCCAATCTTGAAACATGCTTCCTGGAACCGAGCTCGCGAGAAAGGTTTGGTAAGAGCGTCAGCCAACTGATCATGTGTAGAAACATGTGAGACTCGAAGCTGGTGTGACTGAATTTGATTCCACATAAAATGATAGTCAAGTGCAATATGTTTCATGCACGAGTGGAAGACCAGATTCGCGCAAATGTAGGTGCCTCCGACGTTATCACAATAGATAACCAGTAGAGTAGGGATATCAAGCTTGAGTTCAGAGTACAAGGAACACAACCAACGAAGTTCGGCTGCAATGTTTGCAACACCCCTATATTCCGCTTCCGTCGATGAACGAGCCACACCATTTTGTTTCTTAGAGAACCACGAAATTGGATTACGACCCATGTAAATGACATAACCATTTGTCAAGACATAATCATCGGTGTCCCCAGCCCAATCCGCATCAGAGAGGCCATGTAACTTGACGGGGACGTTGAAAAACAATGAAGGGAAAGAGGTGAAGAGGGATGTAGATAGATACCATGAGTAGTAGTGCCAGCTAGATATTTCAGTACTCGTTTTGCGGCTTGCCAATGCTCTTGTGTTGGTTGATGCATTAATTGTGAAAGGCGTTTAACCGCGTAAGAAATGTTTGGCCTTGTGAACGAGAGATTATGTAGACTGCCCACAACAGACCAATATTGAGAAGCATCTTCAAGAGGAGCACCGCTGGCGAGTTTGAGTTTAGGCGTTGTTGGTAGTGGTGTGGAGACGGGCTTTGCGTTGAGCATGTTTGTTTTGTGAAGGAGATCAGTGATGTACTTTCGTTACATAAGATGCATATCACGTTTGGAGCATGTTACCTCAATACCGAGAAAGTAATGGAGATCAACCGGATCTTTGATGGAGAAGTGATCGGCAAAGGCAGTAAGAACAGCAGCGAAAATAGTGGATTAGCTCCCGGTGACAATAATATCGTCGACATAAACAAGAACATATGTGATGTGGCGTCCGAAGCTGCGAATGAATAACGAAGCATCTGCAAGAGAATTTGAAAATCCTGTATCAACTAAATGTTGTTTAAGAGCCATATACAAGGCACGAGGAGCTTGCTTAAGTCCATAGATCGGTTTCCGTAACCGACAAACATAAGAGGGCCTATCTTTATCCACAAATTCATCAGCTGCGACATATAGACCTCTTCAGTAAGATCACCCTGAAGAAATGCATTGTTGACATCTAGTTGTTTTATAGGCCACGCTTTCTTCACTGCAACATCAAATAAAACATGAGTTGTTGTGGACTTGATGACATGACTAAAGGTTTCTGCATAATCCTTGCCATACTGTTGATGAAAGCCTTTAGCAACTAACCAGGCTTTGTAACGGTCAAGAGTACCATCAGCCAGAAACTTCGTAGTGACCACTCACCGACAGCCGACAATATTTTGTTGAGCATTAGGAGGTACCAGATTCCAAGTAAAATTGGCAAAGTGAAGTCTGGATTCAGTATTGGTGCGGCATCAGTCGTAACAGTGGGAGATGGAGCAGGGTGAAATCCATCAAGATAGCCAGCAAGTTCGTAGCCATCAATCAAAGCATGGATTTGGAGACTCCACATCAAGTAGTTGGTGTCATTGAGTTTGGTAACATTGGATGTGTTAACATTGAACAGGGGTTTGGTAGAGGTCATGATGACTTCAACGGTGGAAGGAGATGCGTTGCTGGAGGTTGTCATTGAGGAGGAGGCGTAATGGTTAAAAAAATTTAGATTTAGGTTTGATCGTTTGGTCTGATACCATAAAGAAGCTGTAATATTTCTTTATTAATAACAATGAGCTATACACATATTTATAGTACATAAGGAGGCTAGGGTTAAACTAATTACAAGTAGATCTCTACACGTATATGATATATACATATCTCTGATAAATTGTTCCTACTTTTGAGTTTCTAGTAAATCTCTTCATCAATGTAAGCTTGATTGAGTTCTCTTTTAAGTTGTTGCCTCTCTGTTGGTGTAGATGTGCCTGATGAAACTGCTTTATCCAACTGAGCTCGTATTTGGGCAATTTTATCTTTAGCGTTTGATCTGTTCCTCCATTTCCATCTAGAAATTTGCTTCCTACAATTCTTTACCCTATCAGATAATGCTATTGTGGCATTTACTTGATTTTGCTTCCAAACCATCGAGCTAAGACAGAATCTCTGAAAAAATCTCTATTCACTAACCTACTATCATATCTGAAGCAGTCTTGTCTCTCTTCTTTTTGTTTGAAATATTTGATACCAAAGGTCGGTGATCTGATTCGCCATATTCTAGGAAGATAGTTTCTGAAGAAGAGAACATTGTGTGCCATTCTGCTGTCGCCATTGTTCTGTCTAAACAACAAGTAACAAAGTGTTTCCCTTTCTTTCCCCTTCTGATTTAAGATCACAATGTCTCACCATATTTCTAAATTCCTAGAAACTAGCTTCTGGTCTTATACATCCCCGTTCTTTTCATTATTGCTTAGGAAATCATTAAAATCTCCCACTATAAGCCAAAGCAATTTTCTCCTATCGATTCCTATCCTCTCTATTCTTTCCCAAAGATCACTCCTATAACTTGGATTTAAGTGCCCATAGACAAAAGAAAAATAGAATTTATTTCCATTACTTTTGACAAAGCAATCTACAAGATTAGGGGATTGAAGCAGAATTGAAATATCAACAGATGGCTTCCAAAGAACGACTAATCCTCCATTAAGACCTAGAGGTGGGACTGTTACATAATTGGGAAATCCTAATTCATAGGCTTTTTCATGAATGTAATCATCCTGTTGCTTGGTTTCGGAAAAGCAAATGATGTCTCAGAGATACTTCCATGATATCTCCTTTAGGCGTCGAACCGTCAGGTCTATGCCAAATCCCTGACAGTTCTAGCATGTTTTCCTCATGGTGGAAGTGGTGGTTCAGCGCCCACCGCGCCTCCCACTGTTGTTGTAGTTTAATTGGGGATGTTAGTTGAACCAGAGCCTCCATCCTGGTCCGTTGTCACCTTGCTTGGTCCAACTTCATATGAGTGATCATGCTTCCATTTGCGGGATGGTGGAGCAACACCGCTTTGGCCAGGTTTTGGAGTCATAAAATCACATTTGTATGCAATAGGGTTGCTGATACAGGAAGGGATCCTTTGCACTCTTGGAATATCTCCACAAGAATTTGGGAAAATAGGACAAGGATTGAATAAATCATTGTTATCCAGTTCCCTTCCCCACATGCTAGGGTTGCCCATTTTTTCAAAGATGTAGTCACTCTCATCATTATGGTCGGTATGTCCATTATTCCCTGGTGCTGCTGCTTGACCCATATAATCTTCAGAAAGGTCCTCAGCATTCTACTCCCTTATCTGAACACCTCGGTTAGGTTGACCTCTTGGGATTGGTCTGTTGTCATCATCACTATCCCCATCAGAGGAATCATTGCCACCTCCATTTAGAACCAGACAGTTGCCAGAATCATGGGTTAGCATCCCACAAACCTCACAAAATCCCCGGAGTCGCTCATAGCGGAATCGAAGGAGGGTGTTGGTGCTAGGAGTGAATTGGTATTGACGCTAAAAGCGCAAAGGATCACAAATATCCCAATTGATGCGGACTCGCACATACTCCACTAGGGCCGCTGCACATTCAATGTAGTCTACATCCATCAGTTGCCCCATGGCCCGACCAATGTGGGTAAAAACTTCTTGATTGAGGAATAGGAGGGGAATGCCCCTGATTTGGATCCAAAATGGTATGTAGTTGAGCATCGCCATGGGCATGAGAGGTGTCCATCTCTGAAGTACCAGCATCCGCTCCGTAAAAGCCCATGGACCACGTCGTAAAACCATTTCCATGGATTCTTTAGAAGGAAACACAAATTGAAAGGGGCTGCCTTCAACAATTCGTCCATGGACTAATCCACCTTGTCCCCACAAACGGGGAAGCGCTGCAACAATGGAATGAAGATTATGGCGCCGTGGAATCACATGTATGTCCATTAGGATGAATCGATTTGCCACCGCGGCTTGGTTGACCACTTCAATTGATAGGGCAATTGGAACATCATCAAACGCAAGATCGATGTCTTGCAACGTTCTTCGGATATTGTGGGCCATGGTCGTGACGAGCTCGTGAAAACGCAGAGAATAGAGAGTATGAAGAGAGTTAGAAGGGGATTTTTGTGGATTGAGCGTAGTTTTCGTTCCAATTTATAGAGCCAATTCTGAATGGTTGAATCATTAGTTGGCGCATATTGAGACGTGGTACTCAATATGGAAATAACTGCCAAGAAGGGGGAGATATTTTCCGCGAAATCCACTCCGTCATGAACCCAAAACTCAACCGTCTCCACGACAACAAATCGGAGAAGAAAACCGCCAGTAAAGAAAATCGTCTTTACAGTCGCCATTTCCAACGTAATTTAGAAGTTTTAGAAGAATATTTTAATCTTTTATTTTATTTTTCTTTTTTTTTTTGTTTAAAACAGCTCTCCATGTTTAGTTGTCTAAATAATTGGTCATACAATTTTTTTAACAATTTTTTTAGATACAAAAACATATATACTTTTTTCCTTATAATTTGATATGCATTATGTTCCGTTATTTGAAATATTTTATACCACAACTGATGTATATGATTGTTCTGTACACATTTATTGATGGATAGTTTTTAAACTGTACATGTTTATTGTTTGGTAGTTTTAATCCTTACACGTTTGTTGCTGAATTATTTTGATCAGTACACGTTTATGGCTGAATGGTTTTAATTATATAGGTTTTTTGTTGGAATTGATATATATGTGAAAACAATTTATGTGAAAATATGTAGATATTTTAGATATGGAAAACCTTTAGTAATGCTTGCAAAAAAATGAACACATCCGAAACTTTGAAACTAAACCTCAAACTCATAATAGAACATACAAAAAGAACAGAGGACTAACCCCACAAACTCTTGCTATGAAAGCATACTAGCTTCCATTAGATCTCCCTCTTAATGCAATAGACAGTTCAACAAACTCGTTCTACGTTTCGTACTCTCCTCATTTTAACAAAGATGGGTTGTTATACACGATTTTTATGTTAGTTCTCTCCAGAGGAGCTCAAATCCACAACTAAGTCAATAGTTTGAGTAAAACACAACAACATATAGAATCAAATCCAAAACAACTATGCATTATTTGTATGCCTAAAACAATTTCAACATATAGAATCAAATCCAAAACACGACAAATCAACTTGTTTTTTTGCGTATTCCTAAAACAAGCTCAAGACATGAAAACCATTACATCTTAAACACTGTAAGAGAGAAGAACAATGGCATTGAGCAATTAGATGACCATTCTGAACCTAAGCTACACAAGTAATTTTCTAAGCTCCGCAGCTCGTACCTAATTGTACACAATACGTAAAAATCAAAATGAAGCATACGAACAAAAACAATTGTTTTTCTTTGAAGAAATTACTGAAATGAAATCGGAGAAAGACCTTGAACATCTTCTTAGACCGTTCTAAAGCCTCATCGCCTAAGCGACGCCCAAACCAATAACCAAACATAGTCCCAATCTAAGAGAAACTAAGAAAACAAATAAAAACTAAGAAACAAGCATCGTAAGCTGAAACAAGTAACTTGAGAAGCTGATAAAGAGAGAACCGTGAGAGAATAAGGAAGATGAAGAAGAAGGCTTGGAGGACCCGTAAGAAGTCATCAGAATCAGTCTCAGTCTCAGTCTCAGATCCAGAATCTGAATCGGAGAGAAGCGGAAGTGAACGCCGATAGTTTTGCCTGGAACAGCCTATCCAAATTCGCCGCAAGATCTAGCTCCTAACACATTCGATTTTTGCTGAAAATAATCAAAATCTCCAGAAGAAGAAAAAAATCCTAATCGAATTTCCGTTTCTCTATATATAAAAACTAGAAGAAGAAGAAAAACACTGAAACTGGAAATAAAAATCAATAAAGGTTGAATCAAATGCTTTGTTGTAAATCAAAAGACTGACTCATGTTATGAATTCTAAAATTTTGGGATGCTGCTGAAGAACCTAGCCCAAATTTTTTTACGAATCCATCAACTCCTGAAATGAAACCAAAAAGCACCGTTAGAATTGAACTACTTATTCAGAAACAAAACGATTGACGCAATTAAATTGTAGATATTTTTGCTATGCCTTTTATTATGCAAGTTGTCACTTTAGTTATAACTAGTTTGTAGCAAACTTTTAATGTTTGATTTTTAAAAATGTATATTATTTTAGTAATTTTTTATTACAATTTGTTACGTTTTCTGTTGTGTGCAACAATGCTACAACATTTTGTGTCTTTAAATTTGTAGCATTTTGCTACAATTTATGTTTGTTATAATTTGTCATTATATAACTATGCATAGTAACTAATTAGCTATAATATTTATTAACGAAAATTTTATTACTAATTTGTAACTATTTATAGTTAATATTTGTTATTATTTTTTTGTAGAAAAAAAAACGTAGCTATATAATCAAAATTCACTAGTGACAAATAACTTGAAAAATTGAAAGTTAATTTTGTGACCGTAGTGATCCAATATACGAAAATTCCTAGGTATATCTATAAAAAAAGTGAATTGAAGATACTTAAAAAAACTAAAAAAAAAATTGTGGAAAAAATTATATTGCATTGTTTATGTATCTTCTTTATATACGATTATGGATATTATGAATGCACATCTAGAAAATAAACTTATATATATAATAAATATATTATAATTATATTTGGTGCACAAAAAAAAAAAGAATTATACTATAGTGAATTACTTTGCTTTCTACCATTTTTTTAGTCGCTCTATTCAGTTGAAAAAAGATAAAAAAAAACATTTGTCAAATACTACCTAATTAATCATGAAATTTTAATGTTACTTGTATAGTTGATGTCATTACAATAATTAACTAAAAATTTATGCATAAAGATGAAAAGACCGTACCCAGATTCCCAACCCTCACACATGATACACGGAAATGATCTCACTGAAACTCCATAATTCCGGCGAGACAATCGACATAGAAATCACTCCTTACAAAAACTCCCACAAATACATCAAACCCCATCTCGTCTAGTTACTGAGTCGCATAACCAACCACCCTTAGCAACCAAGTAACAAGAAAGGTGGGCTAGAATATTTGATTTCGTCCAACCACGGACAACACTTCCCCACGAATACTCCGATTCACTATCAAATCCTCCAATGTCGATCGTCACGTCCATCATGTGTCAATCGTCACCCAACGCACCACTTGCAATCAAACACACATGATGTCGATCGACACTATTCTAGTGTCGGTCAACACCGACGCCCACGACATCCCTTCCGTTGATCTCTCCCCATCCAAACCTAACTCCAGCTATTCTCCTACGACCCAAACACACATCAACATGCTGGTGTTGACCGATACTAGACACCCAAACATTACCACAACACGTCCATAGAAAACGTCTATTTAACCTTTGGTTAAATCACAAACTAACCATTTATTCCACAAATTCACTGTTGGATATGAAGCCTATACCACCACGAAACGCTCCACCAAATTACAGCAAAATTGGACTTTGTTTCATCCTCCAAACGTTGCCTCAAAGTAGTCATCCTCAATCAATCCGTGCAGTCCATCTATGGGTATTGGTGTCGATCGACACAACCATGGTATCAAACATCACCAACCCAGAAACCACGGCCAGAACCTCCTTTCAAGCACCTTTTCGCCACAAAACCCTAATCCTTACAACAATTGATTCCCATAGTCGATTAAACAACACAACTTACCTGGAACAACCATGAAAGAGCTTTTTTATCTCTTCAGATCCACCACCAAATAATCACATCCTTCCCCACACCCATGAAGAAGATGGATCTCTGATAAGCTCAAATTAAAACCCTAGAGCTACTCTTTCAAATTAAAAGATCACTGTAGAACTTAGGGGTCGAATTCCACAAAAACTCAAGTCTACACAATAAATTATAGAGTTTTTTTTAATTATCCTCAACAGATTAATTTAAAATTGAAATAACTATGCAAAGTATTAAATAAAAGCTGTTGTAAATTCAGAAGATCAAAAAGCTAGGCCTAGGAAATTTCTCAGAAAATTATGAAATATTAAATCAATCAATAAATTAGGATTCAAGCAATTAAAAATCAGGTCTAGAACTCTAAACTCTTTTGTAAAATAAATCAGTTCTCACTGCAAATATTATCTAAATTTAAAACCAGAAAATCCAAATCTCTTTGTAAAATTCTAGGTTAAAAATCAGCTTTAAATTCAGGTTTAAATAAGTTCACAAAATTACTAAATCAAATCTCTTTGCAGAAAGTAATTTTGCTCATCAAAGGGTTTTATGAGGAAAATCAATTATATTCTCATATCAATTTATTTTCCTAAAGTATTAATTCTAGGTGATCAATCAAGAATTAATGTGAAGAACAACCTAAGATGAAAATCTAGAAAGATAATGAATCCTAAATAAACAGATCTAATAAATCATAAAATCTTTGTGAAAAACCATGTACCTAACAAGCAAACTACTCAGACATGTTTAATGAAGAACAAAACATAATTCTGAATAATAAGCAATTAAAATTAAAAGAGTAAGAAGAGGGAGTTCGGAATTCTTCTTCTACAAAGCAGATCTTCTCTCTCCAAAGCTCTCAAAATCTCATAGGGTTGCAGAAAATAAAACTTGCTAGAAAATAACTTAAGGGTTTACAAAACCCAAAAACACTATAAATATGTCCTAAAACACGTCCAGGGGCTTATGTTGCAAATATGGAAAACTTTGGTTGAATTTGTAAAACTTCTAAAACTTGGCTTTTCTCGCAGACAAAATAGGGTGTCGACCGACACCAAGGTGGTGTCGATCGACACCATCACTCTTCATCGATTCCAAGTTCTCTTCCTTAGCTGAATTGCTCCAAAATCCCTTCTAATTGCTCCATTTTGCTCATTTCATGCCAAAATCCTAGAAAACCTCTAAAGACTCTAAAACATCATACAAAACAACCAAAAGACTCTAAAAGACTCATAATATCATGGTTAAAAACCACAAAAACCACAAAAACCATGATATATCAACTCCTCCAGACTTAGCATTTGCTTGCCCTCAAGCAAAACAGAAACTTAGACTTGTGTAAGAGGTTTGAAAACTGGGAACTCACTCAATTGCATGATGATTCTTATTCGCACTCTTCATTTACCTGACTCAAGAACTTACTTCTTATACTTAACCATGATAAGCATCAACATTTCTTACTCAAATCTCACAATCCTTTGGAATCTCTTAAATCTCACCATTGTCATCTCATTATATAAATTAAAGCAAGTACAGGTGAGTTCTTACCTTGGTGTATCGATCAGTGGCATATGGACTCTCTTAAAGCCAAGACATTCTTCATACATCTCCTTTCCTCTCCCTTTTCTCACTTCAAAGGATTGATTTTTTTCTTTTTTTTTCTTTTTAAACAAAGGTGTAAGCGAATACCGGGGTCATCGGTAATTTACCTACCCCTCGCTTCCAAGATTTGTGTGATCATTTGACTCAAGCGTAGAATAATGAGGTCACTGGTAATTTACCTCCCTCTCTAAACTGATTAAAATCATCTCATCTTTTATTCTCTCTTTTTTTCTTTTCTTTTTTCTGATCTTTCTTTTTAAAGTACTGAAGGGAAGAGAGAGGGGAGACATACTTTGAAAAATTGCACAGTCTTTTATGGCCCGAAGAAGAAGTCAAGTCCACTGATTTCCAACCCCAAAGCGAGAGATTTAAGTCCGGTTAAAATCCTGATAAAAGTTGAGACAACGTTAGATCAATCAGATATCCATTGAATAAGGGGTTTCAGGATTGTTGATAAGGCTCATAGTCTTTCTAAGCTTCAGTTCTGAGATCAAGCATAAACATATAATCATTAGAGTGTTAGCCAAATAAGAGAAATCATTAGTCAAGATCATAATTTCAAAGACAAAAAGAAAATTTTTGAAAAATTTGACTCAAACTTTATGGTTTTGACTGACACAACTGAAACTCAAAAACAAAAACATAGTTAGTAGATAATCTCCCCCAGACTTAAACAACACTGTCCCCAGTGTTATCAAGTAAGAGGAAAGCAAAAAGAAACAAAAACGTATTGAAAATTGTAATGAAAAGATGAACTGTTCTCGGGTTACCCAGCGGTGTCGACCGACACCATGTCAGTGTCGATCGACACTCATCACGAATGGTGTTTTGTTGGCCAAAACTCCTTGTTAGTTGCAGATAGTTGTGTTGATGGATCAATCCTTGGATGATTATTCTGTTAAGAAGCACTCAAACACAAGTTAAAAGCAACATGATCTATAGACAATTCATAATTTCAAACAAAAATCAAACAAAAACTGAGTCAATGCAAAAAGGAAAAGAAAAACCTAGAAGTGGGTTGCCTCCCACTAAGCGCTTTTTTCAGTCATTAGCTTGACTGCGTTAAAGCTCAGGCATCGGGTGTAGCAGAACATGGCAATACATGCTTCCGAGAGAATGTCCTCTTCATCCAAGGTGGTGTATAAGCTTTAGGTGCATGGGGTCTTCCAAGGATGTGAGGAACAGGACCAGGGCGGGATTTAGGGACGGGTTTGCTTCTTTTATAGCCTGAAAAATCATCAACAGAAGAAACAAGCGCTCTACGATAATCTCATGGCTTGGTTAACTGCAAAACAGTTTTTGTATCTTTGAAGGTCTTATTGATGATAAGAGGAGGTTTGGGTAAAGAAGATACAAACCTTGGCCTTACCTGAGGACTCTGAAGTATAGAATGTAAAGTTTTCTGGTTGGCAACAACACTCTGACTTGGAGCATAGAGAATATCTTGCAAGCTCTCAGTTCTGGTCAAGTGTGGGTTCCGTCGTGGAGGGGTGTCGACCAACACCCAGTTGGTGTCAATCGACACTGAGTCTGCAACTCGTGTATTTGCTTCTTTTCAGCTTATCTCAGCAATCTTCTCAACAGAAAATGTCTGTCCATCAATGGTAGGAGCTCTCCTCAGCTTATGCATCTCAAAGTTCATACTTAAACCATTCACATTCAGTGTTATGTGTCCCTTCTGCACATCTATGATGGCACCAACTGTAGCCATGAAAGATCTTCCTAAGATGAGAGGGTCTTTAGGCTCTTTATCATACTTCAGCATCACAAAGTCAGTGGGAATCATGAAGTTTCCAACCTTAATTGGAATATCCTCTAAGACACCTTCAGGAATTCTCTGAGATCTATCAGCTAAGATAAGAGATAATCTAGTTGGCTTGAATTCTGTCATCCCAAGTCTCAGAGCAACAGAATGTGGCATCAAGTTGATGCTAGAGCCAAGATCACAAAGTGAGTGAGCAAACCTTCCTGTGGAGATAGAGCAATCAAGTACAAAGCTTCCAGGATCTGGTAACTTCTTTGCAATCCTACTTTGGATCATTGCACTCACTTTTTCAGAGACAACTACCTCTTTCTTCTTTTGTGGAGGCTCGTTCAGCAGAATTGCACTGACATCCTTAGTTAGCAAAGCTCCTTCCTCAGGGCTCAAACCATTTGATACCACTCTCTTCACATAGTGCCTAAGTGGTGGTGAAAGCTTTACTGCATCAATCAAAGGCATCTCAATCATCACCTTGTCAATCATTGCCTTGCATTTAGCTTCCTCCATCTCCTGCTTGGACTTTCTTGACTTGGGAAAAGGAATCTTCCGTTTGTACACCCTTTCAGCAACTGGAACCTGAGATTTTGCAGTTTCGGCATCTGTCTAAGAGGAGTGTCGACCGACACCCAGGTGGTGTCGATCGACACCATCATCTGAACCCGAGAATTTGGTTGATTTTTCTCCCTGTTCTGCAGAAACAATTGCACCAGCATCTTCATCTCTCACTGATATGGCATTGCAAGCATGCTTGGGGTTTGATTCAGTTCTTCCAGGAAGAAAACCCTCTTGCCTTTTAACAGACCCAGCAGTCTGTGCCACTTGACTCTCCAATTGCTTAACATGTACATTTAGTGCATCAATCCTTCCAGTAAGCTCTGTGTAGACATTATCAATCTTCCCATTGAATGTCACTGTCATATTCTCCTGTCCCTGAAGAAGCTGCACAAGCATGGCTTCCATTCTACTCTCAGAAAGAGTTTGTGGAGGTGGAGACTGATAGGAAGAGTTCCCATAAGTCCTTGTGAAGTTGTTCCCTTGCTGCTGCTTCTGAAAATCAAGCTTAGGAGTGTAGCCCAAAGAGTTCCCACTGTAAGGCTTGTTGCTTTGCTGATTACCGAATCTCTGACCCTGATTCCCATATACAAAGTTGACATCTGCTTCTTCATTCCCAGTCTCAGGTTGTGGCTCAAATGATTCAACTTCAGCAGCAAAGTGAACTGATTTCTTACCAACCAGGAGATTGTGAACTGAATCAAGCTTAGCATTAACAGAAGCTAGCTGGTTTGAATCAAATCCTCCATGCAATCTCTTCCTTTCAGTATCTGCTCTCTTAGTGCTATTTCTGGAAGCCAAATTCTCAATCGAAGCTTCAACATCTTCTGGAAATCTTGTCTTGAAGTTTCCATCACTTGCAGCATCCAAAGCAAGCTGATATTCCCAGTCAATTCCTCAGAAAAAGATGCTTAACAGCTGCACCCTTGAAAAACCATGGTGTGGACAGTCCCTCTGATAAGCTTTGAATCTCACCCAAGCTGCTTTGAAACCTCATCTGATCTCTGTTTGAAGGAGGACAGCTTGACTCTTAGCTCATCTAAAATTGCATCATCATAAAAGTAGTTGAGAAAAGCCACTTCGACTTGTTGCCAAGATGTCAAAGATCCAGCTGGTAACTGCTTCAACCACTGAGATGTCTCTTCTGCAAGTGAGTAAGGAAAGAGTTTACAGTAGATGTAATCCTCAGTCATTCCATTAACCTTGATACTGGTCACAAGATCCTCAAAATGCTCAATGTGGTCCAAAGGCTTCTCATTGGGCAGGTTAGGGAAAGGTCTCTGCCCAACTAGTTGAAAGTATGCAGGTTTCAACTCAAAATCATTCCTCTGGAATGGAGGAGGAACAATAGCAAACCGGTTCTCATACACAAGATCATCCCGGTTGTAGTCATCAATGGTCCTGATCAAGTCTCAGTTGTTCTCCTGTCTTGGAACCGGATTATTAACGTGGTTTGCAGCTCCACTTCCGTCTGCAGGAAGGGGGTGTTGATCGATACCCTGTTGGTGTCGATCGACACCATCGACAACAGCAGCTTGCTCATCTTTGACAACGATTTCAGCAATTACGTTGCCCTCAGCATCAATCTTTTGGCCCTGCTCGTTGCACAAGTGGCCCTCTTGATCCCTCAAAGCACCATCCTCATCACGCATCAAAATGACTGTGTTAACCATCTTCAAGGATTTGGCTGCTTTTCGGTTTTCACGCTCTAGCTTTCCCAACTCTTGGTTTGTAAGCTTCACAGTAGGACCAGTCTTGTTGCTCCTTGTGTTAGGCTTATTTGGCATGTACCTGAAACACACAAGAGAAGAAAAACAAAAACGTGTTAGTTGAAAATAAAAAGAAAAATTTAGACAAAATCAAAAACTCAAATCTAATGGTAGATCAAAGAGTCCCCGGCAACGGCGCCAAAATTTGATAAGCTCAAATTAAAACCCTAGAGCTACTCTCTCAAATTAAGAGATCACTGTAGTACTTAGGGGTCAAATTCCACAAAGACTCAAGTCTACACAATAATATAGAGATTTTTTAATTATGCTAAACAGATTAATTTAAAATTGAAATAACTATGCAAAGTAATAAATAAAAGCTGTTGTAAATTCAGAAGATCAAAAAGCTAGGCCTAGGGAATTTCTCAGGAAATTATGAAATATTAAATCAATCAATAAATTAGGATTCAAGCAATTAAAAATCAGATCTAGAACTCTAAACTCTTTTGTAAAATAAATCAGTTCTCACTGCAAATATTATCTAAATTTAAAACCAAAAAATCCAAACCTCTTTGTAAAATTCTACGTTAAAAATCAGCTTTAAATTCAGGTTTAGATAAGTTCACAAAATTACTAAATCAAATCTCTTTGCAGAAAGTAATTTTGCTCATCAAAGGGTTTTATGAGGAAAATCAATTATATTCTCATATCAATTTATTTTCCTAAAGTATTATTTCTAGGTGATCAATCAAGAATTAATGTGAAGAACAACCTAAGATGAAAATCTAGAAAGATAATGAATCCTAAATAAACAGATCTAATAAATCATAAAATCTCTGTGAAAAACCATGAACCTAACAAGCAAACTACTCAGACATGTTTAATGAAGAACAAAACATAATTCTGAATAATAAGCAATTAAAATTAAAAGAGTAAGAAGAGGGAGTTCGGAATTCTTCTTCTACAAAGCAGATCTTCTCTCTCCAAAGCTCTCAAAATCTCACAGGGTTGCAGAAAATAAAACTTGCTAGAAAATAACTTAAGGTTTTACAAAACCCAAAAACACTATAAATATGTCCTAAAACACGTCCAGGGGCTTATGTTGCAAATATGGAAAACTTTGGTTGAATTTGTAAAACTTCTAAAACTTGGCTTTTCTCGCAGACAAAACAAGGTGTTGACCGACACCAAGGTGGTGTCGATCGACACCAAGGTGGTGTCGATCGACACCATCACTCTTCATCGATTCCAAGTTCTCTTCCTTAGCTGAATTGCTCCAAAATCCCTTCTAATTGCTCCATTTTGCTCATTTCATGCCAAAATCCTAGAAAACCTCTAAAGACTCTAAAACATCATACAAAACAAATCAAAAGACTCTAAAAGACTCATTATATCATGGTTAAAAACCACAAAAACCATGATATATCAATCTCCTATATCTTCCTCTTATGCCCAAGCACAAGATCTCTTCCTCTAGCATTATTGACGAACGACGAGAGAAGCCCCCCCTCAAGCCCATTGCTCGATATCCTCTTCTCCCTCCTGCCGAGAACTCCTCCCTTTTCTCGTCCATCCCCAAACTATCCCATTTCCCCTACCTTCAAAGAGAGAACCCCAAAACTCTCTTCATTTCTCCTTGGGCATGAGACGGCTCGAGAAGGAACCCCTAACACGAAGAGAACGTTTTCCTTTTATATGAAAGGCTTAGGGTTCCTCCAAAGCACGCTAAACCACACAATAATTAGAGAACAAACTGGGTGACTTGACAAGTTATGGTGTCGAGCGACACTCACCACTGGTATTGGTCGACACCCATACCTGAAATCCCAAATTTCAGTTCACAGGCATTACTAAGTATCACATATGCTTATATGTGATTATGATTAACTCCTTTGATTATGATTAAGGGGAAGGATTGAAGTCACGCGTGTGGATCTCTCTCACAGCGTTTTCTCTCTCGTAAAAACTTCTTCTTATGATTACAATCTCGCGCTCCATCAAAGGTGTTCTCCATTGATTTCGGAGACGATGAGGCCTTCGTGGCTCATGGTGCTTCAACCGTAAGCCAGTGCATCAAATAAGTAAAGATTTCAGATCAAAATCAAGGGAGAAGTGGAGGGGAGAAGCTTCTACGAGACACTGTCGGTGAGAGCTCCACGGGCAGTGTAGCAACGCAGAACAAAAGAAAGAGATTCACGGTGAGGAAAATTCGGGGATGGTGGTTAGATATGAAGACTAGAGATCTGGATGTTTCGTTTCGCCATCGTTCGATGGGGGAAGTCGTCTACGGCTAGGCGGAGCTAAGCCACCGTTGCAGGTTTCTAGATTTACTCCCTACCACTATACCTCCTTCACGACCAAGCTTGGATCTCTTCGAGAAAGACAAGTTTGTTTTTACCTTCTTCCTCATCGACATTGGCTCTATGGTGGCTGATGTGTGTGGTTTTTATCACTTCAAATCTTTTAACTTAAAAGACCACACAACTGCTGCAATTGCACAGCTAATCGGTAGTAGTATCTAAGGATCGATCCCACAAAGAGAGAGTTGTTGTTTAACGGAATCCATCGGAAGTAAATAAAGCTAGGACTCAATAAAAATGGGGGTTTAGGTTGTCACGGTTGTAAGTAAGCAATAAACGTAAATAAAAATGCAAGTAAAATAAATAAAACAAGTGTTGGGCATCAAGGGAAATCGGAGGGGTTCAATCATCTATCTATCTAGGAAAATTTAGGATTAGTTTGTTTATCAAAAACTCGGACTACGAAACACAAATGAACCGTTAACTTATAGTTCACAAGCTAACCGTCTAAGATCTCTATACTCTGAGACTCAACTGTCGCAGACATCGACGCATAGATCAAAGTATTTTAAGCAGGTTCGATTCTAATCCATGAGATTCCGTAGGTAAGGGGTATGTGCTGCTTCCTATGACTCCTCACACATCTAATCTAGGTCAAGCACACATGCAAGCTTTTGGCAAAGAACACACACTTTAGATCATAGTTAGTTCATGAGGCTAACTTAAAGCATTAAGCAATGCTTTAGAATTAAAGCATAGAATAAACAAGAATATAAATCTAACAAACCATAAAAATTGCCACCTAAACTAAGATCATCTACTCCCTTTGATTATCCCTTTAAACCCAACTAGAAAACTACTCTAGCATGTTTAAGGGAATCATCAAAGCAAGGTTTAAAAAATTCATAAACATAAAAGAATAAATAGAGAAAAGGGATTTAGATATTACTTCAATATGATTGTCAAACAACAAAGTGTAGGATCTTCTTCCTTTGGAAACAAAGAACAAAGCAAATAGAATATAAAGAGTTGGTGGATCTCAAAGCTTCAAAGAGAGGGACGTGAGAGAGCTTCTGGTCGTCGGCTGCTCCTCTGGTCGTGTCTCTTTGCTGCTCCAATGATTGAACACTCTAAACCCTAGGGTTGAGGAGAGTATTAATAGGGTTTTGTCTAGGTTTAGGGTTTTGTAAGGGTAGAAACGTCTTTTTTCTTGAGTGCAGGACAAGGGGCGGTGTAGGAATGTTTTAGATCGTGGTGACTCCTCCGGGCCGGGCTAATGCATACTAAAACTATAGCTAAAATGGGTAAAATAATGATGTTATCAACTCCCCTAGACTTAGACTTTGGTTGTCCTCAAGCAAATAATCAAACTAAATCATGGAAAAGAGGTTTTGAAAATAATGGGAATTCACCTATCTTTGGGGATATCGTCTTTGCACTCTTCTTCGCCTTGACATTAAGAACTTCCATTTGTAATCCACCATGAGAATCGTCAACGCTCTTTGATCCCACAATTCTTTATAGTCTCCAGAATATCCATTGTCATCTCTTTACATAAATTAAAGCAATAATAAAAAGTGAAATCTTACCAAGGGAAAATCGATCAATGGCTTGTCGACTCTCTTCAAGCCAAGACTTTCTTCGTATGATTCATTTCCTCTCTCTTTTCTTACTTCAAAGGAATATATCTCTCCCTAATTTTCTAGGGTATCATTTTTTTTATAGATCCCTTGCTCTTTTTTATTTTTTATTTTTTTTATTTTTTTTTTTTTTTTTTTTTTTATATTGGACAGGCTTCAATGAAATCCAAATTATGCACGGGTTTACGCGACATCCCTTGACTCACTTCCTTGCTACCTATATCCTTATTCTTTTCTTTTCTCTTTTTTTTTTCTTTTCTTTTCATTTCTTTCTCTCTTTTTTTTTAGAGTATTGAAGAAGTGCAATGTCTTGTGTTGGAAGAGAGAGGGAAACATACTTTTGAAGAAGTGCAATGTCTTGTGTGGCTTGAACGTATAGATCTAGTCCAATGTATACCAATTCCCAGGGCATGATAATTTAGTCCGGTTTAGGTCCTATAAAACTTAGAGACAACGTTAGATCATCTGAATATCCATCGAATAGGGACTTTGTGGATTGTTGAGTCGGCTCACAGTCTTCCCAAACTTTGGTTCTGTTGTCAAGCATAATCAAGAGTCATAAGAGTGTTAATCAAAATCAAATAAACCGTTAGAATAAGATCATAATCCCCTAAGTTCAATCGAATTGTGTTGGATAGATCTCTAAATGCATCCTCCTTGAAACAAAAACCTAAAACCATCAATAATAATGATAAAATAAAAATAACAAAAACATACGTAAGTAAAAGAATGGTGATGGTTGGTGGTAGGATGGTGGTGGTTCAGATTTGTCTCGCGGTACACGGGTGAACGGTCGCGGACAGCAGCAGGTACGGTAGGTATGGTACGCGGTACGTCGGTCATGGGACATGGCATCAGCTGGTACAGCTAGTGGGGACTCTTGGCATCGATCACATTAGGATTGTGATTGATTCGTCGCCTTCAGCTTGCTTCGTTTAGGTTGAACATGGCCAGTCAGTAGGTGGTACTTGCCACTAGACATAGTGTGTAGACAATCCATGGATCTTCTTCTTCCTTCTCCTTCTTTTTGGCTTTTCTATTTTCTATTTTTTTTTGTTTTTTTAATAAAAACCTGAAACTAAAATGCAAAATATTAAAAGTAAAAGAAAATAAATCCTAAAAATAAAGACTTACTAGACATGGGTTGCCTCCCAAGAAACGCGCTTGTTTAACGTCGTTGGCTCGACGTTAGCTTTCTTTCTCAAGCAGGGTGAGGAGAGTTGGTTGTCCTTAGACAAGCTCTCTTGGATCTTTCTCCAATGTAGGCATCAGGTGGTTCTCTTGCATAATCTTCTTCTCTACACCATCGAGTAGGTGGGTTGAATGGTTTAGCTTCAAAGAAAATGTCTCCATTGATATTGGTGAGATTCATTCTTCGGTTAGGCCAACCCATGACGGCTCCAACTGTGGCTAGGAATGGTCCTCCAAGGATAAGTGGTGTAAATCTTCCCTTCTCAGCATTGATAATCTGAAAGTCGGTTGGAACATTGCAGATTCCAACTCTCACATGAATGTCTCGGACCATTCCTTCGGTTATTGTGAATGAGGATTTGGCGATTCCTATGTGTATGTCAGAAGGTTGTAAGTGTCTCAAGCCAATCTTCCTAGCAGCATCGGTTGACATGATGTTTATACATGAACCGGAATCACATAGTGCATCTTCGAATGTAACTCCATTGATAGAACAAGTGATGAGGAATCGGCCAGGGCTCTCCACTTTGTGTAGTGTTCGCAAATCTTCAGGTTCCAAAGCTTTGAGGAACAGATCTTTAATCTCTTCTACTGATTCTCTGTTTTCCAAAAAGAAACGAGAAATATCATGTTGGCACCAAGCATTCATATAAGACATACCTAGGGGTAAAGCTTTAACGGCTTTGTTAAAATTCTCCAAGTTTTCTTCGCTAATGCGTCTTCTACGCCATAGTTTTTGTGTCTCGGCTGGTGCATTTGGATAGAGAGAGAGTCTCGACTCTCTAAAGTGATCCTCCACATGTTCTTCCGTAATATAGCTCTCCATGAAGAAACGCTTCAATGGGAACTTGCTCCATGCTTTTTCGAATGGGAACTTGCTCCATGCTTTTGCGAAACACGAATGAACCGTTAACTTATAGTTCACAAGATAACCGTCTAAGATCTCTATACTCCGAGACTCAAATGTCGTAGGCAACGACGCATAGATCAAAGCATTTTAAGCAGGTTTAATTCTAATCCATGAGATTCCATAGGTAAGGGGTATGTGCTTCCTATGATTCCTCACACATCTAAGCTAGGTCAAGCACACATGCAAGCTTTTGGCAAAGCACACACACTGTAGATCATAGTTAGTTCATGAGGCTAACTTAAAGCATTATGCAAAGACTTAGAATTAAAGCATAGAATAAACAAGAATATAAATCTAACAAACCCTAAAAATTGCCACCTAAACTAAGGATCATCTCTCCCTTTTGATTATTCCTTTAAACCCAACTAGAAAACTACTCTAGCATGTTTAAGGGAATCATCAAAGCAAGGTTTAAACAATTCATAAATATAAAAGAATAAATAGAAGAAAGGGATTTAGATATTACTTCAATGATTGTCAAACAAAGTGTAGGATCTTTTACCTTTAGAAACAAAGAACAAAGCAAATAAAATAGAAAGAGTTGGTGGATCTCAAAGCTTCAAAGAGAGGGACGTGAGAGAGCTTCTGGTCGTCGGCTGCTCCTCTGGTCGTGTCTCTTTGCTGCTTCAATGATTGCACACTCTAAACCCTATGGCTTAGGAGAGTATTTATAGGGTTTTGTCTACGTTTAGGGTTTTGTAAGCGTAGAAACATTTTTTTTTTCTTGAGTGCAAGACAAGAGGCGGCGTAGGAATGTTCTAGATCGTGGTGACTCCTCCGGGCCGGGCCGCCGTGATGGTTGCTAATCGGGCCGTCATTAAACTCCACTTGGCTGAATGGTTCTCCTTACGTTGGTTTATAATCATTTTGGTAAATCGGGCATAACTTCCTGATGAGTGAACGGATTGACTTGATTCCACTTCGAGGAGAAATATGACTCTCTAAGCTTTCCATAGAGACCAAATACGTCGAAATGTAAGTTGTAGAAGTTCTTCAAAAGTTTCCCGTACTGTAAAGCTCTGAATCTTCCCTGAAACGTATTTTCTTTGTCTTTTGGTCCTTTTTGCTATAAAACCTGTAAAACCTTCTGAAACCTAAAATTCTTGATAATAGACATTAAAACCTTGAAATAATATCAAACTCTTCCTAAATGCACACTAAAACTATAGCTAAAATGGGTAAAATAATGATGTTATCATTAGCAGGATGGCAACAAATCCTGGATCACCATTTCCATTCAATTCACGGCGTCCAGGCGCACTGGAAGTCCTGTTCTGGTGTGTATTTACAAGCTTTGGACGACGGCTCCGATTGTGTATTTCTGTTAGAGATTAATGTTTCGTGTAACCGGTTTATCTTAGTTAACGAAACCGAGTCAGTTTTGTTTTTGTGGTTTTTATCTGGTTTGTTGTCTACGGTTTGGGTCCCAAGAGAACTATAATTGACCTAAATCCGAAAATTCTCTATTACACAGTTATTTATACAATTTGAATATGCCCGTGAATCCACAACCAACTAAACTCGTTACTTTGATACTAAAGACATCTACACTCTAACGTTGCTTTAGAATCCACAACCAACTAAACTCGTTACTTTGATACTTTCCATTATTATATTTCTGACCTATCCATATGCGTACATGCGATTTGTGAGTTAAAAATAAAAAAGTGACAGTAATATTATAATTATTTTTTTCTGCTAACGAATCAATAAGATTTTAACTTTAGCATTTTCAAGTCAATACAACATATTCAACTTAGACGTTAAGAATAATTTGAATCAGTTTGTTTTTAAAAGAATAACTTTAGAATCCTGGATTTTACTCCCCATAACTTTGGATAATATTTTAGAAAAGCTAATGGTAAATCAAAGATTCATATATGTCAAGGTTAGACTGAAAAAGAAATGAGTAAAAAACATCAGGTGGGGGAAAAAGAGTTTGAAAGCAAACAAGAAACGAACACGTTTGGGTTTAAAGAATGATTAAATAATTTGGTGGGTAAGCTTTTTAAGATGAACATCAAAATCATAGCTAATTATCAGAATATAATAGAGTCCACCACAAAGAAAATTTGTTGGGTCAATTTAATTTGTCGGCAAGGTAATTAAAGAGAATTTTACTCATGATCTGTCGCATTCATTCATGTGCAAATATTTCATTTGTTGTTACAAGCAGCTAGTACATAACAAAAGCGTAATTTAGAAAAAATGTTTTACTACAGATTTAAATGATATCAAGTTTTCACGCTGTTAATGATTTCATTGAATAAAGTAAAACTGAAATATAATTATATCGGAACTAGGATATTTTCTTAATTTACACATGTATTAATTTTATAAAGAGACTATAATTTATATCCGCGTCAAATTTTAATTTAAAATATTTATTTTATCTATATAAAATTTTGAGTTCAATTATAATCACTTAAAATTTCAAATATAAATCTATATAAACACTAAATTTACTTTAGTAAATGGTATACAACATATATATTGTTGAAGATGATGTTTCCTTGACAAACAAATAATTTGATATATATCACGTGGTACCATAAAAGAATTATCGACCAATTCAAGAATGTGCCTACCTTATCTCATTTTCCATGATTATATGGCCAAACAGTTAAGCCCGACTTAGAATCTAATAACCTATTTAATAATGTATGTCATATTTTTCTACAAACTATTTGTTTCACACAGTAAATGAGATGTCAAAGATTTTAGTTTAGTCATGTGCATTATTATCTTTTCAAGTTTTTAGTAATTAATTTTCAAACACTTCTAACTACAAATCTTTTGTCATTATCTATGATGCACTCGTTACATTTCGAAATCTACTTTTTTCATATTCTATTGGCTCAAATATAACACATATTAGACTGTAAATCGATTATCAAGACATATTATAACTATTTTCTCTTTAATTACTATGTCGCTCGTGATAATTCGTCCTTCGATTGTGACCAGCACCTACAAAGAATCATTCCCCGGTTGGACCGAGGGCATCAGGTAAAATAAGATGATAATTTATTTATTAGTCTTAAACAATAGTGAAGTAACGACTCTTTGATCAATGTATAGGACAATTGATAGTCTAGCTGCCGGATACGGTACTGGAAAACTCACATGCTTCCTTGGTGATATTAATTCTGTTTCGGATGTGGTATCGTGCCGGAGCCATAACCTTTAGTCTTGCCGGCACGATAATCTACACAAGATAGTAAAACGGTTAAGGAGTAGGGTATAAAAGATCTCTCCATAAAGGAGGAGGAAGGTTGCACCAAGCATTTCTCTAGGGTCGAAGGTTGCAAAACGACAACCCTAACTAAAACTTATATATTTACTTTTTAAAAATAGTTTCTACATATAACAAAATTTTAATATATATATTTTTGTTAAAATCAATTTTATTTAATAATTTTAAAACCCACATATTGGACAGATTCTAATCTAGTAAACTATAAATCATGATTAAAGAAATCTGATTCTTTAGATGTTTTTTGATGGATGAGGTTTGCCAAATGAGAAGTAACATATTTATTTACCCTTATTTTATAAGGATAAATGTGCTCATGCATGTTATGCTACAATATTTGTTGACAATCGTGGGATAAACCAAAATAACCAAAACAGAACTGATTCACATATATGCATTTAATATAGTCTCAGTTTCTGTAAATTGATAAAATGTAAACTGACGAAAAAAAAAAACCTAAACCAAACATGTAGTTTCAATTCAGTTTTCATAAAATAAAACCAAAAAAAAAAAAACATTCAGTAACGAAACCGTATATCAAAAAGTACCCTCCCATATATATGGAAAAATAACATGTTATAGGAAATAATCTAAATCAGGGAACTTTTGATGATGAAAATATAAAAATCATCCAAAACAATCGAATCTCATCTTTAGCGGGCCGGAGAAGCAGGTTGAGGTTTCTAATTGATAAATAGATTAACAGTGTGTGGCTGTTGGCCTGTGGCCCATGAAAGGTAGAAGTTCTTGAAAGATGCAGTGCAGGTTGAGGCTTCTTTTTTTGTTGGCCGATCACAGGTTGAGGCTTCTAAAAACGAAGATATTATATCTTTTTGGTCTTAATAAATGGTTGGATCGAAAACACCCAAAGCTAACAGGAAACATAACCAATGCAACATATTACAGCAATACCAATATTAAACAACATACAAACTAATCATGAATTTATTACAACAACAAAAACCATTTATGATCGAGAAAATTGCACTCATCGCAATAATTCACTTATGATAGCATATGTTGTGAACTAGGTTTTCAATTTTTTTTTTCTCAGATAATCATGTTTTACAATGGATCATCGTCTTGCGTACTGTTGTCTTGTGTTATATCATCTTCATCGTCTGAAGAGGATATTTGCATAGCTATTGTCTCGAGGAGTTTCTTGAGTTTTTCTTTGCCTTTACATTTCTTGGATCCGGAGGATGAAATTGTTGATTCTGTAGGACTTGGTGGTTTGCGGGACAAAGTTTTTGTTTGAATAGGTGGTAATGCTCGGGATAATGTAGCTATGGATTGCTTTACTTTTCTTGGTTGCAGTCGTGTCTTTGAAATATGTTGGTTATAAATATATCTTTATACCGTATAAAGTCTCCTATTGTTGGACATTTAAGATTTGTTAAAATAAGCTTTTTACTAGTTAGTTCTTCAGAAGGGTTTCCTACGAAGTGCATGGTCATGGTGTGGAGTAATACTTCTACAGCGTTTTGAACTTGGTCTTCTTCATAAAAACCATCTTCCCCTTCTACTCTTCTAGTTTCAGTATGGTTTATAATATTATTTTGAGTTTCTATGCCTAAAGCATTGTCCCACCAAAATTTTAAGGCTCCATTGAAGCCTGAGATTAGCATGACACATGCTTGTTGGTTGGACATTCCTTTAGCTTTGTAGGATAGGGTTGCCATCCCCATTTCTTGAAATAAATTCATCATTTCGTATTCGGATCTACCATCTATATTCCATTCATATATACCTTCTCCGTTGTAAAAGTTTGTTGAGGGAAATTTATGATGTTCTTCAAAATAGTAAATCGGGTGGTGAGTGTCTTGGATAATATGGTTTTTTTGATGGTTGGAAGTTTCTTTTTATTCTATTTATTTCTATGTCGGTTTCATATTGAATGTCTTCATCAATATTATTTATTCCCTTAGCTTTGTCTAGTCTATCTAGTCGACTTGAGATTGATTTTAAAATTTCATTTTCTGGAAATTTAATAGGTTTAGATAATGGTTTAAAGAGAGGTGGTGAAATTGCGTTAAAGGGCGGTGGTAGAGGTTGATAGTTTGTTGTTATGTTTTTCTCATCTTTTTCTAGTTTGTTATCAAGGTTATCGATTTGTCGTGAAATAGTATGTAATATTTGACTTTAATGTCAGCCATATATATTGAATCTTTATCATCTCGGTTTGCCCCGGTTCTAAAAGGTGTAGCTATTACTTGTCTTTGGGGAGTGTGAATTTTGATGTCTTTTAAAGGTGGGTGGACTGATTTGTGTATTTCTCCGTTAGTCATTTCTCATGTGTGGTATAAAGTGGAACTAGTGTTTATTGATTCATTTTTATATGGGTAGTATATGGCATTTTCTAAAGCGTATGTCTCAAACCATGTGAAGAATGGAATATTTACTTCTATATTTTCCATATGGTCATACCATATTTCTCTAAATGTGGTAAGTTTTTCTTTGTTAAAAGCTTGAAAGTACCATTTTCTCTTATCTCTATTTTTATCTGATAAAAAATTTCCTCTAAGATAATCTTTGTCTATTGTAAAGGTTTTTATGATAACATTTATTGATTTAAAATCTGAAGCTGTTGGGGAAGTAGGAAAATTAGACGATCCCACTTCTGATTGTTGAACTAGTTCAGTTATCGGTGCTTGAAAAATTATAGGTTTTTTCCCTTGGTTTTTTGTTAAAATTTGTTCTACACATTCCTCTGATTCAGTGCTAGCTTGGCCAGTTCTGTACTCAGAGAAAGATGAACGTGGGTAGAATGAACTGAATTTTAATGATGATGGATCTCTAAAAGAACCAAAGTTTAATAATACTTTTCCATCATATTGTTCCGTTATACTTGTAATAGTTCTTTGTTCAAAGTTTCTTGGTGGTTGGACATCTAAGATTTGTTAAAATAAGCTTTTTACTAGTTAGTTCTTCAGAAGGGTTTCCTACGAAGTGCATGGTCATGGTGTGGAGTAATACTTCTACAGCGTTTTGAACTTGGTCTTCTTCATAAAAACCATCTTCTCCTTCTACACTTCTAGTTTCAGTATGGTTTATAATATTATTTTGAGTTTCTATGCCTAAAGCATTGTCCCACCAAAATTTTAAGGCTCCATTGAAGCCTGAGATTAGCATGTCACATGCTTGTTGGTCGGACATTCCTTTAGCTTTGTAGGATAGGGTTTCCATCCTCATTTCTTGAAATAAATTCATCATTTCGTATTTGGATCTACCATCTATATTCCATTCATATATACCTTCTCCGTTGTAAAAGTTTGTTGAGGGAAATTTATGATGTTCTTCAAAATAGTAAATCCGGTGGTGAGTGTCTTGGATAATATGGTTTTTTTGATGGTTGGAAGTTTCTTTTTATTCTATTTATTTCTATGTCGGTTTCATATTGAATGTCTTCATCAATATTATTTATTCCCTTAGCTTTGTCTAGTCTATCTAGTCCACTTGAGATTGATTTTAAAATTTTATTTTCTGGAAAATTAATAGGTTTAGATAATGGTTTAAAGAGAGGTGGTGAAATTGCGTTAAAGGGTGGTGGTAGAGGTTGATAGTTTGTTGTTATGTTTTTCTCATCTTTTTCTAGTTTGTTATCAAGGTTATCGATTTGTCGTAAAATAGTATGTAATATTTGACTTTGATAATTATTTTGTTCATATATAATCTTAATGTCAGCCATATATATTGAATCTTTATCATCTCGGTTTGCCCCGGTTCTAAAAGGTGTAGCTATTACTTGTCTTTGGGGAGTGTGAATTTTGATGTCTTTTAAAGGTGGGTGGACTGATTTGTGTGTTTCTCCGTTAGTCATTTCCCATGTGTGGTATAAAGTGGAACTAGTGTTTATTGATTCATTTTTATATGGGTAGTATATGGCAATTTCTAAAGCGTATGTCTCAAACCATGTGAAGAATGGAATATTTACTTCTATATTTTCCATATGGTCATACCATATTTCTCTAAAAGTGGTAAATTTTTCTTTGTTAAAAGCTTGAAAATACCATTTTCTCTTATCTCTATTTTTATCTGATAAAAATTTTCCTCTAAGATAATCTTTGTCTATTGTAAAGGTTTTTATGATAACATTTATTGATTTAAAATCTGAAGCTGTTGGGGAAGTAGGAAAATTAGACGATCCCACTTCTGATTGTTGAACTGGTTCAGTTATCGGTGCTTGAAAAATTATAGGTTTTTTCCCTTGGTTTTTTGTTAAAATTTGTTCTACACTTTCCTCTGATTCAGTGCTAGCTTGGCCAGTTCTGTACTCAGAGAAAGATGAACGTGGGTAGAATGAACTGAATTTTAATGATGATGGATCTCTAAAAGAACCAAAGTTTAATAATACTTTTCCATCATATTGTTCCGTTATACTTGTAATAGTTCTTTGTTCAAAGTTTCTTGGTGGTTGGACATCTAAGATTTGTTAAAATAAGCTTTTTACTAGTTAGTTCTTCAGAAGGGTTTCCTACGAAGTGCATGGTCATGGTGTGGAGTAATAATTCTATAGCGTTTTGAACTTGGTCTTCTTCATAAAAACCATCTTCTCCTTCTACTCTTCTAGTTTCAGTATGGTTTATAATATTATTTTGAGTTTTTATGCCTAAAGCATTGTCCCACCAAAATTTTAAGGCTCTATTGAAGCCTGAGATTAGCATGACACATGCTTGTTGGTCGGACATTCCTTTAGCTTTGTAGGATAGGGTTGCCACCCCCATTTCTTGAAATAAATTCATCATTTCGTATTCGGATCTACCATCTATATTCCATTCATATATACTTTCTCCATTGTAAAAGTTTGTTGAGGGAAATTTATGATGTTCTTCAAATAGTAAATCGGGTGGTGAGTGTCTTGGATAATATGGTTTTTTTGATAGTTGGAAGTTTTTTTTATTTTATTTATTTCTATGTCGGTTTCAGATTGAATGTCTTTGTTCATGTGTCGACAGGTATATATATAAACACAAAGTTCACAAAAGAAAAAAAAACTTTCAGAAAAAAAATATTCTAAATATAATCCAGTCCATAATTTAAATTCTAAGAACATTATTATGTATATATGTAGCTTACGTAAGTGGTGAAAAATCGGGAGTGGTAATGGAAACTATCTTACCGTATGGGTGAGACTTTAAACGGAGCCATCGGCCTAGATATCAATCAAGAGCAGACGTTGGTTAAGGAGAAACTTAGCCAGCTTCAAGCCACCGGAGCCTCCCCCGAGACCATCAAAAAAGCCATGAAAGATTTTGGACATGCAAGGTGATCCCTATGATTTACATTGGTCATTTGGTCCTATATATGTCAAAGTTGTATTTCTAGCTCATTCTAATTTTCTTTAATATATATACAATATATAAAATAGGGCAAAGGTGTACGGATGGCCAAACACATACGTGTTTACGAAGGCAATGGGGGAAATGATTGTTGGAGCAAAAAGAGAAGATATGTCGCTCGTGATAATTCGTCCTTCGATTGTGACCAGCACCTACAAAGAATCATTCCCCGGTTGGACCGAGGGCATCAGGTAAAATAAGATGATAATTTATTTATTAGTCTTAAACAATAGTGAAGTAACGACTCTTTGATCAATGTATAGGACAATTGATAGTCTAGCTGCCGGATACGGTACTGGAAAACTCACATGCTTCCTTGGTGATATTAATTCTGTTTCGGATGTGGTATCGTGCCGGAGCCATAACCTTTAGTCTTGCCGGCACGATAATCTACACAAGGTAGTAAAACGGTTAGGGAGTAGGGTACAAAAGATCTCTCCATAAAGGAGGAGGAAGGTTGCACCAAGCATTTCTCTAGGGTCGAAGGTTGCAAAACGATAACCCTAACTAAAACTTATATATTTACTTTTTAAAAATAGTTTCTACATATAACAAAATTTTAATATATTTTTTTTGTTAAAATCAATTTTATTGAATATTTTTAAAACCCACATATTGGACAGATTCTAATCTAGTAAACTATAAATCATGATTAAAGAAATCTGATTCTTTAGATGTTTTTTGATGGGTGAGGTTTGCGAAATGAGAAGTAACATATTTATTTACCCTTATTTTATAAGGATAAATGTGCTCATGCATGTTATGCTACAATATTTGTTGACAATCGTGGGATAAACCAAAATAACCAAAACAGAACTGATTCACATATATGCATTTAATATAGTCTCAGTTTCTGTAAATTGATAAAATGTAAACTGACGAAAAAAAAAAACCTAAACCAAACATGTAGTTTCAATTCAGTTTTCATAAAATAAAACCAAAAAAAAAAAAACATTCAGTAACGAAACCGTATATCAAAAAGTACCCTCCCATATATATGGAAAAATAACATGTTATAGGAAATAATCTAAATCACGGAACTTTTGATGATGAAAATATAAAAATCATCCAAAACAATCGAATATCATCTTTAGCGGGCCGGAGAAGCAGGTTGAGGTTTCTAATTGATAAATAGATTAACAGTGTGTGGCTGTTGGCCTGTGGCCCATGAAAGGTAGAAGTTCTTGAAAGATGCAGTGCATGTTGAGGCTTCTTTTTTTGTTGGCCGATCACAGGTTGAGGCTTCTAAAAAACGAAGATATTATATCTTTTTGGTCTTAATAAATGGTTGGATCGAAAACACCAAAAGCTAACAGGAAACATAACCAATGCAACATATTACAGCAATACCAATATTAAACAACATACAAACTAATCATGAATTTATTACAACAACAAAAACCATTTATGATCGAGAAAATTGCACTCATCGCAATAATTCACTTATGATAGCATATGTTGTGAACTAGGTTTCCTATATTGAAATTTCTTTTTCAAAAAAGTTCCGGACAAACCAACATCACATTGTATCTAGGACAGAGAACCATTGGACCGTTACATAAAAACATAGTTTCTCAACGACAAAAATTTAATATTTTCAGTGAATTTAACATGTATATATATTCTTCTCTTAAACTAGAAAAGGCAAGAGTAAAATGAGTGAAGGGGAGTGGAAAACACAAGTGGGGTTGTTGTTGAAGTTCAGTAGACAGAGCAATAAGGCAGACAAAAATAATGGCCCAATTGTAGCATAACTCTTTTTGAGTTTTAATCATGAGAAACCAGCTCTAACTTTGATGCAACTTACTTTTATATTTTTTCTTTCTTTCAGGTTTTACGCAAATATATTCTTATGCTACTACGTTTTCTCTTTCGACAACTTATTACATTTGTAAAATCGAAGCCTATGAAGGTAATTTGGTTTATGTTCCTCGTATATAAGGTATTCATATATTATATAAAACAAGTAAAACTAACTCTAATGTAGATTTTCTAGTTTTAATATTTAATAATGAGAAAAATGTAATAATATAATACTATTAAGTTGAAACAAGTAAGTTTTGAGTGTTCTGTTTGTTGAAAAATGCATAAAACTCATTGTTCCCTAAGGCAAAATTGAAAACAATGTTAAACTAATTGTATAAGCTGGCATTTACCATTGATGTGAAATTAAAAACCAGAAAAGTCGAGATGTTATATGCTACGTGATATGCATATATAGTGAAGAGAATGCCCACAAAAAGTGATAGAAGACTATGATAGGGTGGTTTTGCATTGGTCAAAAGGCCTAAGGGAGTAACACATAAGTAGAAATGATGTAAATTCTAGATGGGACGTATGATGTTATGGAAGCTGGATCAAGAACCTAACTCGAAGTTTGCTAAGATTTAGCAGATGATGGACAAACAAATTCTGCCAAGGACATTGTAACGTGTATGGTTAGCCTCAAGCTACGAGATCACATGGCTTCAGACGCTAAGAAGCAACCCTAGGACAAGTAAGAAAAAAAAGTTTTGGGTCAAAAGAAACCCAAAAGAAAAAAGTATGTCCCATGCACGAGCCAAAATCAGTCAAACATTAGTACAACATATACGAACAATTTTTGGATTCACTCCTAACTTCACTTCTCCTTATTTTAGGCAATGAGAATATGACATCTCATTATACATTTAATAATCTATTTATTCACTTCTTTATAAAATAAGGAAACAAAATCTGTATACATTATTATAAAAATAAAAACTTAAACCGTTTATTTATAAATCCAAACCGATATATAATTTCATTCTAATTGTAAAATCTAAACTCTAACCATTTCATTTGTAAACCCAAACCGACATATAATTTCCTTCTAATTGTAAAATCTAAACCCTAACCATTTCATTTGTAAACCCAAACCGACATATAATTTCGTTCTAATTATAAAATTTAAACCCTAACCATCTCATTTGTAAACCCAAAACGATATATAATTTTGTTTTAATTGTAAAATCTAAACCCTAACCACTTCATTTGTAAACCCAAACCGACATATAATTTCGTTTTAATTGTAAAATCTAAACTCTAACCACTTTATTTGTAAACCCAAACCGACATATAATTTTGTTTGAATTGTAAAATCTAAACTCTAATCACCTTATTTGTAAACTCAAACGGATACATCATTTCATTCTAATTGTGAAATCTAAAGCAAGCCAATATTTAACTTTCCTTAAAAAAATTATACAGAATTTGTTTCCTTAATATGTATTGCTTTTTAATTTAATTTTGTTTTTTTAAACAATATAATGTATAGAAAATTCTGATTGGTTGATAAAGAAAAAGTGAACAAGAACGTTCATCCTAGGAATGAACCTAAGTATTTAAGTAATTATGAAAAGATTCTTATGGTTTTTTATTTTATTTTACTATATAGTCTAGCTATGTATCCAAGTATGTTGTTAGCTAGAGAACATTGATGTTACATGCGTTGTTACTCTTCACCCATCACTACGGTATCAACTATTTTTTTCTATCTGTCGCAGTAGTCGCCGTCCCAAAACTTAAGACAAAAAAAAAAATGTTACGTCCTGTGGCCCCAATCATTAGGCAAGGTCTCCACTAGATTAAGGTGAAGGTTCGAGACATTTTTTATCACACTCCTGATTTTTTCGTTATACGCACACGTACTTAAGCTTTTGGGGATAAGTCTCAAGTTCTTTATCCCATTATTCATTCAATAAACATTAACTTAATCTTACATGTACGATATAAAGAGTTAAATACGCGTTATGTACATGTAGATGAGAAGATCTTTTCTGTGCCTGTAAACCTGTTTTGGAGATGTCGTATCGAAATGAAATGATATATATGCTCATAATTACTAGAAATAATAATATTCTCTGGCGTGGGCCATTTCAAATGATTCCAAATAAGAAAGAGACACAAATCACCTCAAACGCTTATGATTATTATATCTTCATCGTGCCCTCAATATCTACCCAACTTGATCCCCCGACCATTTCTCATCATTGTTTTCTAAATGCATACACATATGTATATATAGAGTATCTATATTACTGAGTCTAAAATCTAAACAATGCATTCTGAGATGATAACTTCCTAAATAGAAGGTTTGATATGTGTATTAATCAAACGTAACGTTTCATGACCGTCTTCCCTGGTCAATAATGACCTTTTACCCCCTTTTCAGTTTTCTTTACATTAATTTCTATCTTTAAAATAATTTCAGCAACTTGTAATCAAAAGAAATATTCAAATTTCAAATACTTTTCAGTTTCATGTTTATAGAAAATGACTCAATGTCCATTGACCTTTATCAAAGAAAACAAAACGTGACCATTGTTCTTTAACATGTAGGTTTTAGTAACCACTTTCTATGTCCACTGTTTCTTTTCAAAATATTCTCATTTTCTTAATAGCTAATTACAAAAGGGTTTAAGCAGGATACCTAACCTTCTACGTACATACATCATTTACAAGGAGATCAGTTTTTAAGAACATTTTCTTCATGAGAGGTTAGTACAAAATATATGCAGTGAACTTTTGTTCCTTTAATTTAACCAACCACTAACCAGTTTACATTTGAATCAGAATACCGGGTTTCCTATAACCAAAAGAATAGAGTTTCTAACATAATTATGTTCAAGAACAAAAAAAACCAAGAACTAAACGTCTAGAAATATGGATATTGTGTACGTTTGAATGGAAAATACTTAACAAAGAGATGATGATATCATCTCAGCCACAATCCTCAAAGACGTTCGACGAGTATCTGAGATTACAATTGCTATATAGTATTATAATACTAGTGGACCATTCATATGTTGGTCCTAATAAGCGTTTACTTAGTTCTCTTTCGGTTCCAAGCGTTTACTTAGTTCTATATAGTTAATAATGTATAAGGTTACTCCAAATTGCAACAAAAAGAAAAAGGCAAAATTTGCAATAGAAAGGGACAAACAACCTAACGTTACACGAGTTGATACACTATTTTTTTAACCTAAACACACTTTTACGTAGGTTTGACTTTTGGTATGGTATAAAAATGGGTGCTAAAGTGAATCTAATATGTTAATATTTTGCTACACGTCTAGAAAGTATAAATTAGACCAAAATTTTGGTTACTTATTGGTGTAAAATTCAAACTTTCTAGGGAAAGAGATATGTTAAGTTGACTTATCTTTGGTATTTCATTGATTAGAACACCTTTTTATTTTTTTGTTTGAACTTATATTTTGGCATTTTTGTTTGTTTTTTTTTTTATAATTCATGGAGTAAATCCCCAAATCTATGGAGGGGTCTGAGACTAATCTCTCTGAGAGAGGATATCCCAGGTAGGATCCCCCAGGTATGCAAATGAGCCGTAAGCAATAGGCTCGTACCCATGTGGCCAACGGGATAAAGCTGAATAATTCTACGCTTGGAGAGAATCGATTCCTAGCCTAGACCAACATGCCGACTCTTCCACCAAGACTAAAACCACTAGCCCACCACCTCGTGGTTTTTTTGGCATTTCATCGATAAAAACTCTTCTCTTAAACTTTATTAAAATTCGGGAAATTTTATAGAAATGTTGCAGAATACAATTTTCTATAGTGATTTTATTAATCATATAATACTACTATTTGTCTATTTCAGAATATTCTGATTTACATAGTTAAAAGAATATTAGTTTTATTTTCACCGAAACAAATATTAGTAGTTCTTAATCCAATGATTGAAGAACAGTTTGCCGAAAACTTATGACTCAAATCATTCACATTATACTACAACATAATCGATCTGATGTAACGCTTTTAATTCCATTCTAAAGACCTATTGAATATATTCAATGTTTATGGAAAAAGCCATCACAATTCTTACAAAACATTATAATTTACATGCAGATCAATTTTTCATGAATATTATATGATTTACATAAATTCAATTTTTCAATATCCGAAATTGTGATGCCGAAGTCGAAAACAAAGCGGAACAATTTAAAGCATGTTATTCTTTTCGAACCGAAACTATACCACACCATCTATATATATTAGACTTAGATTTTAATTTACCTACTGATATATATATATATCAAAAATCCAGAAATATGATCAGGCGAAATCAATATTGAACACCTATGTGATTATTGTAACAGTAATGTGAGACACTACTTTCAACGTTGAAATGAATCACATGAAGAAATAAATTAAGATGACTTGATGAATGATGATTATTGGATTATCACGAAAACACCTTGTATTTTGTTTACTTTAACTCGGTTGAAAAAGGACAAAATAGTAAGACCTAGTTTTTCTATCTCGTACAGACAAGGATGGAGAGCAGTTAATAAAAGTTGCCGGAACATTAATTGACTACAAAAAAACCTATATATAGAGGGGAAGATATGTCAAAGTAACGATGGAACAAAACACATCACACGTGTGAACTGTCGTTATAGACCAACGAACCAAATCCGAATTAGATTCTCTTCAAGACCTAAGAACCAAATTTATAACGTATAAACTTATACATTATAGATACTTACATTATTTTACATACAGTACTTACAACATGTGGAGAATCATATACCCCATTATGGGTCATCGTAACGTGTTAGACAGAGTATAATCACTAGCAAGAAATAAGAATAAATATTTTGATGGAATATATCATTCATAAGAAGAAAAAAAAAATCTGATAATTCAATCTCAGTGACTACAATCTGATTTTAAGATACTAGAATTAAAATTTATAAAATATGGTTTTATAATTATGAAAAATAATAATGTATATTGAAATATAATTAATTATTGGAATCTGTAGGGAAAATCCAGGGATCAACTGTTGTTGTGGTTGTAGTAGTAGTAGTACCTGAAGAGCCTTTGGTCGGAGCTGAAGAAGAAGATGAGACATTGTTATTGATCTCCGGTCTCTTTTCCGTCCGACGGTCAAACTCCGAGAACTGCCTCATCATTACCAGATGGTTATGATCATCAGCAGTTTGATGGTGATTTTGCTGTAATGATCCGAGATTCATTGAGTCAAGCTCGTGGAGAGGAGAAAGTGTTGTTTGATGGTTATGATGATGATGTTGATGAGACAAAAGAGACTGAAATGTAGAAACTTGGTGAGTCTGATTCTGAGGGAGAGGTAGATCTGGGAAGGTCATGGAAGTAGTGGAGTAGTGATGATTGTTGAGTAAAGAAGAAGATGAAGGATTCAAAGGTTGATGATGAGGTTTTTGAGGCATTGGACGAAAAGGGTTGTAAGTAAGTGGATCCGAGGGAGATCGGAAAATATCGAAACGGCGAGTAGTGGAGGAGAAAGGGTGGGAGAAAGGAGAGGCAGGGACGCCGGTGAATTCTTGAACCATAGCTCTGAAGTTAGAAGTGTCGGTGGTGAGAACGGTGGTGGGAGCTCTCCTTGAAGCTCTTGTTCGTTTTCTAGGGTTTCGGGAAGAAGAGGGAGGAGGAGGGGGAGGCGGCGGTGGTGGTGGAGGAGGAGGGAGGAGATGGGTTTGGTTGAGAATGTCATCGGAGATGAAATTGTTTACAAAGTTTAGATAGGTAGCAGAAGAGGAGGAGGAAGAGCCGTAGAAGGCAGAGGAAGAAGGCGGTGGTTGGAAAGGAGGAAGGAAGAAAGAGGAGTGAGCTGGTGGAGCACCAGTTGATGAAGACTCGTGGTCGTCGCTTGAAGATTGCAAGCTTCCACTGTTACAAGAATCCATGTGGACATGGAAGAAAGAAACAAGAACATAAAAAGGAGAAGAAGATGAGAGGTGAATCTAGGGTTTTGATAAATGATGCGTATTGGAGAGGAAAAAGAGAAAGAAGAAGAGATAGCAAAAAAGGTTTTTACTTAAAGAGGTTGAAGGGAGAGGTATGGTGTCGCCATTGATGGAGAGAGGCGGTGGCTGGCGAAGAGTCAAACTCAATCTGAAAGCGAAAACGAAAGAGAAGAGAGAGAAATATCTCTTTCTTTCTCTAGTGGGGATGTGATGAAATGTGAAAGGATAGATAAAATGACACAAAATATATATATATACACAAAATAACCAACTAATTTTACATAAATGACAATATTTTTTTTCTAAGTTTGCCTAACAATGAAACAGTTTGGTGCTCAATTCCTATAACACTAAAACTGAAGCCATATTAATTTATGATAAACTAATTAATTTAAAATATAGAAGTTTTTTAATATATAAAAAACTCACATTATATTCAATAATTGTATATACTATATTAAAAACACAACTCAAATAAATTTTAATTTGTACTAAAGGTTATTCCGCGCTACTCATGATCTTGTATAAGAATTTATGTGTTAAATGTGTTTTTAGTATTTCACTATTTTGTAGTTTAAGATTTAAAAAATAAAGTTCACGAACCTATATGCGTGCCAAATTGTTAAACATGCTGATCTAAATCTTATTTGTCATTTGTGTTTTTAGTATTTGACTGTTTGTATATTTTTATAATTTCAGATTTACTAAATACAGTTTATGCAATTATAGTTGACGAAATTATATGCCTGCTAAAATTTTTTAATGTGTAAGCTGATATATCTGTAAAGCATCCAAAAACTTATCTCGAAAGAAATACGGGCACTCTTAAAAATACCATTTTTTGTATGCATTTTTTTTAAATATCCTTTCATGTTGACTATTTTTAAAACTACCCTTCTTTATTTACAAAATGATCAGATTACTCTTTCTTTGAGTGACAACAAGAATGTACAGTAACCAAAATCGAAAAAAAAATTCTGACAATAATGAAAAAATTTCCCGCCAAAATTTTTTTCCCGCCAAAATAAAAAAAAAAATTCACCCAAAAATGAAAAAAATTCCCGCCAATTTTTTTGAAAATTTACACCTTATAAAAATCTTTTAAACGCTTTTAAAAACTTTTTAAAAATATTGTAAACGCTTTTAAAAACCTTGTAAACGCTGTTATAAGGTTTTTAAATTGTTTGTTTATAAAGTTTTTATAAGGCATTTACATAGTCTTAAAAAGGTTTTATAAGGCTTTTATATCGTTTAAAATCTTTTAAAAACCTTATAAAAGCCTTGTAAATTTTTTGGCAGGGAAAATTATTGGCGGGAAATTTTGTTGTCAAATTTTTTTTGACAAAAAATTGTGGGGGGATTTTTTTTCAAAAAATTTTGGCGGGAAAATATGTCGGAAATGTTTTTGGCAGAAAAATTTTGTTTTTCATTTTATTGATTAAAATATATTTTATGTAAGGGTAAAATGGTTATTAAAAATTAAAGGAGGGCATAAATGAAAATGGCCAAAAAATAGGGTATTTTTTTAGAGGGGTATATCAAAAAGAGTATTTCTAACAAATCTCCAAGAAATATAGAACATCTCATCTGAAAATATAATTCGATGTGTGATATTAACCGGAAAATATGCAATGTGATATATCTAATTCTTACAAAGTCACTAAAAAAAAGAGAAATGTTCACAATGTTCACACTCTCAGAATGCTCAAATTATCTTTTAGTATATGTACTATAAATAAATAAATATAATGATATCATAACATAATTGCCTTATTAATTAATGAAATAACATAAAATAGAGATAATTAATTAATTTTGCTTTATCAACTAGTTTCAAAAATTAATTTATTGTTAACTATACTATTTATTTAAAATGATTAGAAATAGAGATAAAATTTTTTTGACACCCTTTTTTTCATGAGTTTTTATAAATAGTTAGTTAAATTTACAGTATAAGATATTTGTTATATGATATCGTTTTAATAAAATATTTTAAAATCTGACTTATCATATATATAATTATTTTATGTTAACTATTTTTTTAGATGATGAAAGTAAAATTAATATATAGGTAAACATAACACTATCTATCACTTATAAGTTATAAGTAATTAAATAAAATCTTACACTTTTCTTTCTAGACTACTTATCAGTCTCTTATTTTCCAAAAAAGCAAAAATATAAATAAATATAATTTATTTTAACTATTTAATGAAAAAACCAAATTTAATTGACTTTGATGTAACTAATTGTCCTATTACTATAGTTACATATTGTTTAAACAATTTCAACATTAAATTTTAATCACAAATATTTAGAAACATGTACTTTAATTTTTGTCTCAATCTCCTCATGACCTTTCTACAAAGTACTAGTGTTTTATCAGTTTTGGGTCTTTGTTTTCTCTCTTATTTTATATATTTTATTGAGTCAAAGTGTGTTTTTAGTGTTTTTTATTCTTTATCAAGTCTTTATATGTTTTAGTACACTTTGGAGGATTTTGGTGGTCCACTAACAGCGGTCTACCTCCTCCGTGTTTCTTGACCGCTGGCTTTATCGAGGATTCTGGTGGTCTAATACCAGCGGTCTACCTCTCCAAATTGCTTGACCACTGGCTATACAGAGGATTATGGTGGTCTACAACCAGCAGTCTACCTCCCCAAGTGGCTTGACCGCCGGTTTTCCGAGGATTTTAGTGGTCTATTACCATTTGTCTACCTTTCCATGTTGCTGGACCTCCGATTTTTGGCTACTTAATCCGGTTTGATCTGGTTTTTCCTAGGTTGATCTAGTTTATTTTTTGTAACGCCCCAGCAACCACTTTTTAACGGGTCTCATGTCCACTCTCAGTCCATGGGTCCACCTTTCTTAATGGGTCTTACGTCCTTTGACTAGGCATGTGAGCCCATCCATATCCGACGGTCGGTTTGCTGCGTGGAGAGGTTTTAAAGACTTCTTTATCGTCCCTACGAATCACCACATGATCTTTCCCAGTGTTTTGTCCTCATTTGCACAGTTCCAACAATCACTTTCCAGAAGTTCACCCATCCTAAGACTACTCCAGCTCAAGCACACTTAACTCTGGAGTTCTATCAGGACCCTTGACCGAAAAGATAAGTGCACTTTGTGACATAGGTAGCCAAATCAATTCTTTTAAACCTCTCCGCAAGCCGGTGTGTCACATTTTATATCCTTCTAAATACTCTAAACCTGATTAGAAAAGACGTCATTTTTGAGTTTTTCTAAAAAACTTACTTTGTAAGCTTTGGAGATTAGAGATTCATTCATCCTCTTTGACAATTTGGAAAAGAATTTCAAACTCTTTGCTTTTTATTTCATCAATCTAATTATGTTCTCTTTATTTCTTTGTGTTGCTAATTTCAATATGTGTGAGTATGATGTTCATATATTTTGCCCTGTTTTCCCTTAGTATATTCACATCTTTTGCATGATTTTCTATCTCATTTGTCCATTATTGCATAGTTTTAGAACTGTTTATGCATTAGAGTAGATTTGCATTGCACTTGTATAGTTTCTTGCATAAACAGGTGATTTTGGATCCTAAGGAGCATGGAAGTGATGCTGAAGCAGATTGGAGCTGTCAAGAGAAGGAAACAAGGGATTTAAAGCTGAAGAATCAAAGTCCGGAAGTCCACTCGACCACCCACTCGACCAAGTACCCGGACGTGTGCGGAGAAGGACTCGACCGGATGGGAGAAGCAAAAGAAGAAGCCACTCGACCTGGTCGAGTTGACCGAGCCGCCCACTTATTTTGTCTTTTAGCATTTTTAGGGCTTCCCTTCCTTTTCCTATAAAAAGCCTTGTACTCTGCAATCACAAAAGGGGAGACTTTTTAGAGTACAATTCTAGACCTAGTATTTACCCTTTTGGGGAATTATTCTTTTTTGCTTTTTATTGCTTAGATCTTTAGCCACTTTTGTTTAATTTCTAAGAAATCTTTGATACTTGTTGGTTTCATAAGTTTCAAAGTATTAAAAATTTGAGTTTGATTTCTTCTTCAATATTGTAGATCTTCATCTCATCTTTCTAAATATGAAAGTTTCATTGATTTCTGGATTTATGACTTTGTTCATCATGTTTTGTGATTGTGAGTAGTGGTTTAGGATCTTAAGGATGGGTTAGGCTGGATGATGGTAGTGGTTGTTTAGATTGGTCAAGCTTGTTTGTTATAGATCTCTTCTAGGCTAGATATGCTCTATGCTAATCTTATATCTGAGAGGGTAAGGTTAGATTTTAAGCTTCTTAGCATCACACCAATGTCTAAGATGTTAGATAAGGCTAGATATAGAGATTATCACGAAGCATGCTAAGAGATTAGTTGTTTTGTTGATTTTTGACTTTAATGATCTGTTGTTTAATGCCTGCTTTTATATGATCTTTGCTAGTGAGAGCTAGACTGGGAATATCTTAGCTTGATTGTTATTGTCATGAGAATGGATTAACATGTATTAGAAGATCATTCTCTAGAGATAGCTCATTGTTGATTGAGGTTTGTTGACCAATTTAGATAGCCATAGCTTTAGTCCATCCCATGAATCCATCTTTAAGACATTTCTTTGTTTATTGATTTCCTTTTTAAGTATTGTTAATTGATTGCTGCTTGCTCTGTTTCAATATTTGCTCTGTTTCTGGCATTCACTCATCAACTCGACCATCCACTCGATCGAGCATCCGATCGAGTGCTTGCTCGAGCTCATTCCGGAGTTCCTGTTTTATGTTCTACATCTTTCTGTTTCATTTCCTGTCTCATTCTAGTTGCATTTCCTGTTGCATTCATTTAGTTTTTGTTTAATCCTGTGGCATTACTTAGTTTGTTTACTATAACTCTTGTTCCTGTTTCATTTCATTATTGCTTTAATCATTCTGTTTACTTTGCATTTAGTATTCTGTTTTAGTAGGTTTACATTTTGCATTTCATAATCATCATTAGGTTGTTAGTGACAAACATCCTTCATATTTGGCTTAACTTAGATGAGTATTCATATCCTGATTGCTTGCATCACACTCATTATGGTTTGACATCCTTTATGCTACAACTACATAAGGGTAATTGAAACACCTTGCATCCATCTCTATATTCATCATCATATCATATCATCCATCATCATCACCCATAGAAACCGAGTTTCAATTTGGCGCTGTTGCCGGTTTGAGTGTTTGTTTGTGACATTTAGGATTTATACAAGTCTAAGATTAAGTTCTATTGCTCCTTTAACCATTACTGATTCGAATTCTTCATCTGCTCGGTTGTTTTGAGTCTCAGGTACCAACGCGACATACAACTCGAGCTACCACTCGACCGTCTGCTGTTCGAGTACTTGATAGAGCCACAACCCGGATTCAAATAGACTTCTCATCTTAGACGACTCGACCTTCAACTCGAGCTTATGCTCGACCGAGTGTCTGTCCGAGTTAGTAATCATGTTTAAAAGCAGTATGTTCCATTATGTACCCATGCACCAGCAACCAGGATTCCAGGCTCAATTGTGTCCCTCTCTAGGGTTTCAGACCTACCAAGGCCAAAAACCTGCCTTAAGAGCTATGATGCAACAAATGTTGCTTGGGCAAGCCAATAAGCAGATTGAGGAAGCAAGGCCGTTTGCTGAGCTGACCCAAAAGTTGAATTCTTATTCTAATGACCTAAGTATCAAGCTTGAGAGTCTGACCTCTAAGGTCAAGAACATGGAGAGAAACATTGATTCCACTTCAGCTCCTAAGCCAAACCATCTTCCTGGACCAGCTATTCAAAACCAAAGAGAGTTTACAGCTAAAGCGATTCACTTCTATGAAGAAGTTGTCACTGAGAACAGTGAGGTTCAAGGTGGGGAAGATTCGTCACTAATTGAAGCCCAAAGTGAAGGTTTTACTCAGCAGACTGAAGCAGAGAACCCACTCGATCAGGTGCTCGACCACACACACGATCGAGTATATGACCGAGTGACCGATCGAGTTGAAGACACAGAAGCTGTTAAGCCTGCTCGATACATTCCTCCTGCTTACAAACCACCTCTACCATTCCCAGGACGTTTCAAGGCACAAAAGCTGAAGGAACTAAGAGAAATTATTGATAAAAGAGAAATGATGGCTTTGCAACAAGAGGAAGTGATTGAAAAGAAGGAAGTGATGGCCATACAACAAGAGGTTGTCATTGAGAAGAAAGAGGAAGAGAGAGGACCTCTCTTGGAAAAATATGCATAACATCCTGTCCTCAAAGACATGCTTCTTGAATTATCCAAGCAGAAGGCTCAAGATCAAGACATGAAGGATTTGAAAGAGATTGGGAAAGCTATTATCCCAACAAAACTTGAAGATCCAGGTTCATTTAACCTACCTTGCTCCATCAGCTATATGCACTTCAACAAGTGTCTATGTGACCTAGGAGCTTCAATGAGCTTAATGCCATACTCAGTGGCTGAGAAGTTGGGATATGAACATTTTAAACCCTGCAATCTCTATATTGGCCTAGCAGATGGATCCAAGAGGGATGTGGTTGGAGTAATTGAAAATTTTCCAGTCAAGATAGGGGAGGCTAGGTCATGACAAAAAAAAAAGATAGGGGAGGCTAGGATTCCAACTGATTTTGTAATCATGAATATGGATCAAGAGCCAGAAGATCCTCTCATCTTGGGGAGACCATTCTTAGCCACACCTGGGGCTATAATTGATGTTAAGATGGGAATCATCAAGCTCCACTTTGCTAAAGACTTCACTATGAAGTTTGACATCAATAATTCAACACATCACCCTACTATTGAAGGTCAGCACTTTGTGGTAAAGAAAAAAGCTAGTTGTGAAGTTTTTGAGGATGGAGAGGACCCTATGATTAAAGGTTCAGCCCAAGCCAAGACTGTCCAAGAACTAAAGGGTTCAGTTCAAGTGTTAGCTGGTTTAGTGAAGGATCTTCAAGTTCATCTCAACAAAAGGTCTTTGAAGAAGGCAAGACCAAGACTCAAGTTTAAGAAGAAACAAAGTTCAAATGTTAATGAGGTAGTGATCAAGAAACAACACCAAGTTTATCAAGTAGAACCAGGGGGGATTTCATCACCTCCTTGGTCTCTAAACCAAGCCTGAAAAGGCATTAAAAGTCAAGCTTAGTGACTTTAAACAAGCTCACTTGGGAGGAAATCTCTAAGGTATCTCTGTACATATTGTTTAGGGTTTTGGTATTTTGATCTTTGTTTTGGTGTTTTCATGATCAGGGAAGCAAGGGAGTCTAAACAGAAGAAGAAAAGAAGACTCGAAAACCAACTCGACCACCCCATTCGACCGAGTACCAATCGATGGCCATAGTCGAGTTGCCTCCTTCCCCACCTCCAAGTCCACCACAAGACCCCCACTACACATATGAAAGCATGAATGAGGATGTGGACAGCTTCTACCACAATCCATGAGGTAACATCATCACCTAACCTTTGTAAATACCATTGAATCTCTACTTTTGTTTTGTTTTAAGTCTTGAATCTTCTCTCAAATTTCTCTTACACAAGGGACTGTGTAATTTAAGTTTGGGGGAGAGTTTGAGATAGTATTTGATGCTGTGTTTTGTTTTCTTATTTCAATTTTTTAGCATAATCATGTTAGTACTTGCATTTCATCTATGGCATAGAAAAAACCTAAAAATTTGAATTTTTTTGCAAAAATCTTTACAAAAACAGAGTGTTCATGTAGTTTGCATTGCATATTAGCATCTTGTTTAGCTTGTTTCATATAGGACTGTTTCATAACTGCATTAGGGATCTATGATGAGTTTGCCTTGTTAGCTTGCTTAAATTTACTAAACTAGGATCAATGCCCAAGTTAATAGTACTTTGATGCTAGTTGAGTGGTTAGAAGCATAAGGTTGAACCAACTCTTGAATTCCTGCATTGCATTTGGTCTAAATTGAAGCATGTTGTGATTTGATACAATTTCCTATTTATAAGAACCTAATATTGACTTTTAATTATCAATTTGTGCATTGCTTTAAACTCATGGATACCATATACATATTTGGATCATCTTTTTCTTTTCTACCACTCTTGTTGATCCAAGTAGCTGATTGCACCATTAAAATCAGTTTCCCCTACCCTTAACCTACCCTTCTTTCAAGCCATGTTTATTCTTGTGTGTGTGAGGCCTTTTTTGGGATTGAGTTTGGTAGAAAGTGTTAGGTTTGAGCTGACAAGAATATTGCCTTGTGTAGTTCTAGTTTGCAATTTTCAAACTAGATAGGACTAGGTGGTTTAATTGTTGGGTTTGGGACTTGGTTGTTTTGAAAAAGAAAAAGAAAAGAGAAAGAAAGAAATAAAATGTTATAGTCTTTAGGAGGGGAATGTGTTTAAGAAAATGTAAACTCTAGTGAAAGAATGGGAAGTATGAGATTGTTATAGATAGTTCTAATCAAAGAGAAGAAAGAAAGAAAGGAAGAGTCTAGCAAAAAGCTTTTATGTCTTAAGAAATGAAAAGAAAAAGGGAACCATAGCAATAAGAAAGAAATCCTCATTCCAATAGTTGATTCAAATAAGAAACCTCTCGTAAGGCTTAAAAACAAAAAAGAAAAGGGTATTTGAGAAGAAAAGAAGACAAAGGGTAGAACTAGGATCATTTGGGTTTAGAATGATAGGATCAAACACTTTGGTTACTTTTGGGTAGACAAGGTTTTGTTCTTGTATGTGTTTAAGTGTTCTTACCTTTAGCATTCTTCTAAAGCTCAATCCATTTTTTATTATGAGAGAACCACTATATTGATAAGCCCCACTCTAAAGAGAGATCATCATTGTCTCTAAACCTTTATTACCAAGCCAAATGAGTTTAAGCATTGCATAAGTTGATTCATGTTCTTGCTTAATAAATGTTAAAGGAAATGGTTGATTTGAATGCATGTGGATATCTAAGGCTCAAATCGGTAAAGGTTGTGATATGCTTGTCTAAAATCTTTAAGTACAGCTCATTCAACTTGCATCATAGTACTAGTAACTTGGACATTGATTCTAGCTAGTTTGTTAGCAAGCTTTAGGAGCTGAGATCCCACTTTCAACCCTCACCTACCTTCTTGTGTCTTTCATTTGCTTGAGGGCAAGCAAAGACTAAGTTTGGGGGTGTTGATATTCATATATTTTGCCCTGTTTTCCCTTAGTATATTCACATCTTTTGCATGAATTTCTATCTCATTTGTCCATTATTGAATAGTTTTAGAACTGTTTATGCATTAGAGTAGATTTGCATTGCATTTGCATAGTTTCTTGCATAAACAGGTGATTTTGGATCCTAAGGAGCATGGAAGTGATGCTGAAGCAGATTGGAGCTGTCAAGAGAAGGAAACAAGGGATTTAGAGCTGAAGAATCAAAGTCCGGAAGTCCACTCGACCACCCACTCGACCAAGTACCCGGCCGTGTGCGGAGAAGGACTCGACCGGATGGGAGAAGCAAAAGAAAAAGCCACTCGACCAGCACTCGACCGAGCACCTGGTCGAGTTGACCGAGCCGCCCACTTATTTTGTCTTTTAGCATTTTTAGGGCTTCCCTTCCTTTTCCTATAAAAGGCCTTGTACTCTGCAGCCACAAAGGGGGGAGACTTTTTAGAGTACAATTCTAGACCTAGTATTTACCCTTTTGGGGAACTATTCCTTTTTGCTTTTTATTGCTTAGATCTTTAGCCACTTTTGTTTATTTTATAAGAAATCTTTGATACTTGTTGGTTTCATAACTATCAAAGTATTAAAAATTTGAGTTTGATTTCTTCTTCAATATTGTAGATCTTCATCTCATCTTTCTAAATATGAAAGTTTCATTGATTTCTGGATTTATGACTTTGTTCATCATGTTTTGTGATTGTGAGTAGTGGTTTAGGATCTTAAGGATGGGTTAGGCTGGATGATGGTTGTGGTTGTTTAGATTGGTCAAACTTGTTTGTTATAGATCTCTTCTAGGCTAGATATGCTCTATGCTAATCTTATATCTGAGAGGGTAAGGTTAGATCTTAAGCTTCTTAGCATCACACCAATGTCTAAGTTGTTAGATAAGGCTAGATCTAGAGATTATCATGAAGCATGCTAAGAGATTAGATGTTTTGTTGATTTTTGATTTTAATGATTTGTTGTTTAATGCCTGCTTTTATATGATCTTTGCTAGTGAGAGCTAGACTGGGAATATCTTAGCTTGATTATTATTGTCATGAGAATGGATTAACATGTATTAGAAGATCATTGTCTAGAGATATCTCATTGTTGATTGAGGTTTGTTGACCAATTTAGATAACCATAGCTTGAGTCCATCCCATGAATCCATCCTTAAGACCTTTCTTTGTTTATTGATTTCCTTTTTAAGTATTGTTAATTGATTGCTGCTTGCTCTGTTTCAATATGTGCTCTGTTTCTGGCATTCGCTCATCAACTTGACCATCCACTCGATCGAGCATCCGATCGAGTGCTTGCTCGAGCTCATTCCGGAGTTCCTGTTTTATGTTCTACATCTTTCTGTTTCATTTCCTGTCTCATTCTAGTTGCATTTCCTGTTGCATTCATTTAGTTTTTGTTTAATCCTATGGCATTACTTAGTTTGTTTACTATAATTCCTGTTCATGTTTCATTTCATTATTGTTTTAATCATTTTGTTTACTTTGCATTTAGTATCCTGTTTTAGTAGGTTTACATTCTGCATTTCATATTCATCATTAGGTTGTTAGTGACAAACATCCTTCATTTTTGGCTTAACTTAGATGAGTATTCATATCCTGATTGCTTGCATCACACTCATTATGGTTTGACATCCTTTATGCTACAACTACATAAGGGTAATTGAAACACCTTGCATCCATCTCTATATTCATCATCATATCATATCATCCATCATCATCACCCATAGAAACCGAGTTTCAGAGTAGTTCTTCTAATTGGGTTTTAGGGTTCTAGATTCCTCCTCGAATCTAGCACCAAGACCAACAGTCAAAGATCTCCCGTGCAACCAACACCATGGCCCACACTCCTCCGACTAAACATGATGACTCAGTTTGGCCAATAACCCGCGTCTCTGATATTATTCGCTCTCAACTCAAGCATCTCCCCCGCTCTCAGGTCTCAACATTCGAATCTTACCGGCTCGCTATCGGCCCTCAGCCCTCAAGCTACGGTATGCAGGAAGTCTAATTTTCTCTCGGGCTATCACCCTACAACGCTCCTTCAGATCATCACACGAAGTCGATATACCAATTATACCCTTAGGACACAAAGTCCTTCGAGATAATGGTACACATGAACCTAACCGTCCCCTCATGAGTTGTTTGAGATCTCATATCTCTAGAGCAATAATTCTATGCTCGACCGAGTACCACGCTGACCAGAACTACCTTTATGGCTCTCGTAGAAACATCACAATGTCCTACGGCCAACACTCACCACTAAGGCTACCAAGACGTCACAGAGACCCTAAACACGTCACAAAGACCAAACAAACGTCCCGCAGTACCGCCACCAAGGCCACAAAAATGTCCAAAAACGACCACCACAAAGGCCACAAACGTCACCGGATCCGCCACCATGGTATCATGCATCACTAAGACCACCACCAAGGTATCTAGCGTCGCCAAAATCACTACCACTAACCAGCGTCACCAAGAACTCTGTCACAAAGACCACCGTCAGGGCACAAACATCATAAAGAAACACTACCCCTGACAAGTGTCACCAAGACCACTGTCAGGGTACAACAACATCACTAAGAATGCTACCGCTAACAAGCGTCACCCAGAAATTTGTCACCAGGACTACTATCAGGTTACAAAACGCCACAAAGACCCCTATCAGGGCAAAAACGTCATTAAAACCACTCAATGCCATAATACTAAACTTCACAAAGACCGCCACCCATGCACGCATCCCACAGGAAAATCACAAAGATCACCACATTTTCCACAAAACTTTCAATTTTTAGAATCTTTCTAATTATGGAAACCTCCTTTTTATGGAAAATTTCTATTTATTGAAACTTTGTAATTATAGAAACCCCGAGCTATTTCTTTTTCCCATGACAACACCAGTAAAATAAAAAAATACTCATCTTTTTAATCATATAAGATCATAATTGTTACAACCTCAACAAAAATACATAATGAAAAATAAGATACAACGGCACTAAGCCAACATCTTGCATCCCGAGCACCACCTTATCTTGGTACTTAGTAGCACAACCAACCACCCCTAAACGACCAAGTATCAAGAGAGATGGGCTAGAATACTCAATCCGTTCCAGCCATGGTCTTCTAACCATCACGACACTCGGACCGAGGTTAGGCAAGCTCAAGCGTCGACCTGCTTCTCGAACCACTTCTTGAACCTTGCCTTCATCCTCGCCTCTAGCTCCCAAGTATTCTCTAACACTCCATCACAGCCCCACTAGACTTTCATCAAAGGAATCTTCTTCCGCCGAAGTTCCTTGTTCCACCTCTCGACAAACCTCACTAGTCTCACCTCAAGAGTCATGTTGGACTGAAGATCTGCAAGAATCTTAGCCAACACCTCGTCATCTTTATGAAGACACTTCCTCAGCATCGAAACATGGAAGACCTTGTGGGAACCCGCAACATGGCCATCTTGAGATACACCCTATCATCCACCTGGAACTCAATGTCCTTCCTTCTATGATCAGAATAACTCCTCTGCCGATCCTGAGCCTCTCTTATGTTCAGCTTGAGCATATGGATCTTCTCTATGGTCTCATGAACAAAACTCGCATCCAATATGCTCCTCTTCCCCACCTGAGTCCAGCATAAAGGTGTGCGACATGGCCTCGCATACAACGCCTCATAAGGGGTCATACCAATACTCGCCTAATAGCTGTTGTTGTAAGCAAACTATACCAGGTTCAGGTGATCGGCCCAGTGACCACCCCATTCTAGCATACATATCCTCAACAAGTCCTCCAGAGTCTGAATCGTCCTCTCCGACTGACCATCTGTCTGAGGATGGTAAGTTGTACTCATGTGCACCTTAGTGCCCAACTCTTCCTGAAACGCCCTCCAGAACGCTTAAGTGAACTTGAAATCCATTTCTGACACTATGCTCACAGGCACACCATGCAACCTCACAATCTCCCTGACATATGTCTTAGCCAAAACTGCTATTCCATCAGTCTTCTTAATGGCCAGAAAATATGCAGACTTGGTCAGACGATCCACAATCACCCATATAGCATCCATAGTTCGCGACACAGGCAATCCAACCACGAAGTCCATCGTGATCATATCCTACTTCCACTCTGGAATGGGTAAATTCTGCAATAGACCACCCGACACCTGATGATCATCCTTCGATAGCTGGCACGTGTCACACCTCGAGACCCAGCTAGCGTCATCTCTCTTCATCCCAATCTAGTGATAATACCATTTGAGGTAACGGTACATCTTGGTCGCTCTAGGAAGAACATAGAATTTGCTCGAATGAGCCTCTCTAAGAATATCCTGCTTCCGGCCCTCATCCTAAAAAAGCAAAGTCTAATAAGATTTGGAGGCTAGAATATAATGAATAAAAAGAGCTAATGGTTATAGTAAAGAGTAACCTTAGAGATTTATAAAAAAAAAAAAAAAAAAAAGAGAAGTGAATAAGGCTATAAGTAAAGAACATAAGGGGTTTAAGTTGAATCAAGTTGAGTTTTTGGGTTAGAATTAAAGAAAAAAAGGATGAGAAAAAGGTAGATATGCTTCTAGGTGAGTAGAACATCAAGAGCTAAGTTTTGTATGCCCAAATTGTTCTCAATCTTAGATTTGTTTCAAAACTGTCTAGTATTCCTTTTGTTTGAGAGTAAACCACCCAAAAACACCTTTGCCAACCACCTTAAATCAATTGAGCTTGATCCATTTTCCATTTGCAAGATTACACCAAACACTTTAATGAATGTGAAAGAGATGTTCAATAGTATTGCAAGTCTTTACCAATTGATAGAAGGTGAACTAGAGTGGTACATTTTGATAAGCATAGAAAAATATTTGTAAGCACTTTGATTAATCTTAGCACCATTGCATTACATTTAAGGACTGTGGTTTGAATCCTTTGCTGATACTTTTTGGTTCTGAATTCTTTTTTTCCAAACCTTTCTCTCTCACTTTTTGTTTAGTTCTTGCTTGAGGACTAGCAAAAGATAAGTTTGGGGGAGTTGATATTTTGTGTTTTTGTTGGGTTTTAAGCGTTGTTTTTGCATAGTTATGTTGCATAATCTTGTCATTCTAGGTTGTTTTAGGTGCATATGCATCTAGTGTGTTATCTTTCAGGTTCTTGGAGTAATCCCATCACATGTGGAGCATTTGGACTTGTTTTGGTGTAAAGAAGCAAAGAAGAGTGAAGTGGAGAAATGTCACAAGATAAGGGAGCATCACCGGCCTAGACCATCGGTCAAAGCCTCCCTGGTTAACCTCATCGGCCACCTCCAATCGGCCAAACCCTGCCCGATGCCACTCCTCGACGTCAAGATAAGAAGCCACATGCGGTCAATCCAATCGGCAAAACCTTGTCCGCGTGAAGCCATCGGCCACCCTCAATTGGTCCAAGTCTGGCGATTGAACCAACTTAGACGACGGATAGGAGCCACACGCGACCTCACCAATCAGCCAAGACCACCCCGTAGCCGCCTAAGTCAACACTTGTTTTAGATTTGACCCGGGTTTGACCCGACCTGTTTTGGATTGACCCGGATTCCTTTTTATTTTCCTATAAATACATTAACGCTATTAAGGGGAGAATTATCTTTTGTTTTATCTTTTGTTTAGCAGCTTTTTTGGGTTCTTAATCTTTCTTACTCTTGGTTTGTTGAAGGATTGAGTTCTTCTATGTTTTTAATAGCAATTTCTTCTGTATTTCTCCTAATCTATAATCTCTTATTATGATTTCACAAAGATCAAACCCTTTCTTTTGTGTGATCATGATGATGAGTGAGTAGATCTATAGAACTTTGGGCTAGGTAGATTAGGGAGATAGATGGTTGATCTATGATGTCTAGGGCTTTATTTATGTGTTTCCTATCTTGTTTAGGATTAATATTGCTAGATAGCCTTGATCAAGCTTAAATCTAGACATTAGGATTTCCATGCCCATAAGGTGTTTGATGAAATTCCTGAACCAAACTATTCAAGAGTTTTGCATTCATAGCCAATAGAAATCGATGATTAGGGTGCTTAGTGGTATTTAAACTTGTTTATAATGCATGCTTACCTTGTGATTGCCTTTGGAAATTGTTGAGTATCACTTGATTAGCATAAGATCTCTATCATGGAAATGGATTGATTTGAATAAGTGTTCTTAGCCATAGGATTGTTCTTGATTGTTGCTTAGACATCTATGATTGATTAGCTATCTCCCAAGTCACTTACCTTGTCCAAGGTTCATTTTTTTAATCTTGATTTAAAGTCTGTTGTAGTTGTGTCATTGTTACTTTGAGTTTGCATTGCTTTGAGTTGTTAGTTTTCTTTCTTTGAATCAGTTTGTTATTTAAGATTATTACAAAAGAACCTATTCCTGCTTAAGTTTAGATTGAGTATCTTTGTGCATTCTTAGTGAGCTGATTAATGCAGATTGTAAATTGATAATTTAATTGAAGTAAAAGTATTACATCAATTTGGCGTCATTGCCCGTTTGTATTACATTTGACCATTAGGATTTCAACTTTGCTTGAGTATTTACTTTACATTGTTACTTTCTTGGTTTGCTTTGAATTCTCTCTTTTGCAGGGTGTATGAACTTGAGAACTCAAGGCCAAGCAGACTTGATAGACCGTGTTGACGACATCTACCGTTTTGAGCGAGAGAATCTCCGGTTAGCACGACAAGCTATAGACAACAACCATCCTCCTGCTGCTGGTCATAATGGAAATGACCAGCCCAATGTTGAACAAGCTCCTATCCACCCTCCAAGACAGAAAAGAGTCATTGGAACTTTTGGTCAACCAAACATTCATGGGAACAACATGGGGATTAGAGCACCTCCTGTTAAGTACAATAACTATGAGATCAAGTCAAGTCTTATCAACATGGTGCAAAGCTCAAAGTTTCATGGTTTGCCTATGGAAGACCCTCTTGACCACTTGGATCAGTTTGATATGATATGTGGGACAGTGAAAATCAATTGTTTCTCTGAAGATGCATTCAAGCTCCGCCTCTTTCCGTTTTCTCTTAGAGATAGAGCTAGGATTTTGGAGAAGAATCTACCAGTGGGATCAGTTACCTCTTGGGATCAATGTAAGAGAGCTTTCCTATCCAAGTTTTTCTCTACTACAAGAACAGCAAAGCTAAAGAATGAAATATCAAGCTTTGCTTAAAAAGGAAATGAGAGTTTTTGTGAAGCATGGGAAAGATTCAAGGGCTATACTATGCAATGTCCTCATCATGGTTTCTCTAAGGAGTCTCTTCTCAGCACATTATACAGAGGGGTACTACCAAAGATAAGAATGTTGCTTGACACAGCAAGTATTGGTAATTTTCTTGGCAAAGATGTTGATGCTGGTATGACTTTGGTGGAGAATCTTGTTCAAAGTGATGGAAGCTATGGAGAGGATTATGATAGAACTCCAAGGGATCAATCTGATATGAATGAGCAGCACGACAAGGAGATCAAAGCATTGAATGATAAGATGGATAAGATGATTCTTGCAAATCAAAAGCCAATTCACTTTGTCAATGAGTGTGAACTTTATCAAGGTTATCAAGAAGGTATGGAAGCTTGTGTTGAGAGACAAGAAGAGGTCAATTATGTTGGTGGCCAGGGGTATAACAAGTTTAATCCCAATTACCGCAACCATCCAAATCTCTCTTACCGCAGTACTAATGTAGAGAACCCGCAAGATCAGACTTATCCGCCATAAAGGCATCCCGGTTTTCCTTCCTAACCCAATTATCAGCCTCAACCTCAAGGGAACTAGAAAGCCAAGCCTCAAGCCTATCCTCAACCTCAGCCCCAACTGAATTTACCACACCCTCAAGGCCAAGAAGATGATATTAATGCTCTACTTCGCCAACTACTAGAAGGACAGGGAGAGGTGCTATTGAGCTTGCCACTTAAATGAAAGCTATGCAAACCAAGGTTGATAATGTATATGGTGAGTTAAATGCTAAGATTGAGAGGTTGCAAACATAAGTCCATGGAAAAGCTGCCTCTTCTACAACGAGACAAATGGGTACTCTTCCGGGTAAACCAGAGACCAATCCCAAGGAGTTTTGCAATGCTATCTTCAAGAAAGAAGTGAACACGGTTTAGGGTATGCATTTTGAAAAATCAAAAGTTGATCACACTACGGATGAGAATGAACGATCAATTGAAGAGATCTCTACTCTTCTATATTGTTCTAGTGTTGAGAGCTTAGTGGTTGATAAAGTGGAGAAGACTGAGAAATGCTCTAAAGGAGATGATATAGTTGCCAAGGATGTTGAAAACAAAGATGTGTCAAGTGTTGCTCTTCCTCTTTATAATCCATTTCCCCAAAGAGTTCTTATAAAAGCTAAAAAGAAAGTGCTCTCAAGTTTCAAAGCGAATATGAATAGAGTTGGAGCACCTTTTCCTTATGTGGATACATTGTCTCAAGTTTCTCTCCATATAGAGTTCATCAAAAATATTATAGCAAACAAAGAGAAGGTGGAAGAAATCATGGGAATCTTTGATTAACCAAGTGAACAACAGCCTGGACCAAAATCACTTTCCAAGCTTGAAGATCTTGGCAGATTCACTATACCTTGCTAACTTGGTGCCTTACAACTTGATGATGCATTATGTGATTTAGGAGCAAGTGTTAATGTGATGTCACTTGATATAGTAAAGAGTCTTGGGATCAAAGACATGAAGCAACCCTCTTCTTCCATCATGTTTGGAGATGCTTCCTCAAAATCTCCACTTGCTTTGATTGAGAACTATCCACTCAAGGTTGGTGATTGCACAGTTCCAACAGACTTCATGTTAGTTGAGATGAAAGAAACCAACAAGTTCTCTCTCATACTAGGAACTCCCTTTCTCAACACTGTGGGGGCAAGCATTGATTTCCAAAACAAGGGAGTAACTCTTCTTCAAGTATATCCCAACACATCCTATCCTATCAAACCTTCCTCTACAATATTTTGTGGAACAATCACTAGTGAAGAAGATGAAAAGCTTGAATGATAGATCAACATGTTGATCATTCAAGTCTTTGTCCTCTTCCTTAGTTGCCATTGTAGAGGATTGAACCCACAACCCTCATTCATAGTTCATTGGTGCTTGTTTAGTCTTTGGAAAAAATGAAGAGTCTAAGCTTAAAGCATTGTGGCACTTGAAAGCACTTTCTTTTAGTGTAAAGCTTGCATGAACATTGCTGCATCTCTATATTATTTGGACTTTAATTTGATCTTTAAATTATCTTGCACATGGATTATGAATGCTAGCTCATAGAACTTTCATTTGGGTTAACAATCTCTATTTGCCACTCTGTTTTGATTAACCCAATCTCTTGCCATATTCTTGAACGCCAACCTTTTCTTTCAAGCCTTGTGTTGATTTGTTCAGTGAAGCCTCTTTTTTGATAATGCTATAGGGTGTGAAACCTTGAGAGTATTGAGAACGACAAAGAACTGCCTCTTGTTTTAGCTAGGTTTGGAATCATTAGAACTAGCTAATAGGACTTTTTTGGAAAGGAATAGGTGGTTATAATGTTGATTTGGGTTCAGGTTTGGGAAAAAGAAAAAAAAGAAAAGAAAAGGAAGGTTTACATGGTCATAAAAAAAAAAGAGTCTATAAGGTTAAGAATGATTAAAAGCTCTAAGTCTCTAAGTAAAAAGAAAGAGAAAAGTTTTGTTATTGTCTCCAAGAAAAGCTTCAAAGAAAGAAAAGGAAGAGTTAAAGCAAAGTCTAATAAGATTTGGAGGCTAGACTAGAATGAATAAAAAGAGCTAGTGTTTATAGTAAAGAGTAACCTTAGAGATTTATATAAAAAAAAAGAGAAGTGAATAAGGCCATAAGTAAAGAAGATAAGGGATTTAAGTTGAAACAAGTTGAGTTTTTGGGTTAGAATTAAAGAAACGAAGGATGAGAAAAAGGGTAGATATGCTTCTAGGTGAGTAGAACATCAAGAGCTAAGCTTTGTATGCCCACATTGTTTTCAATCTAAGATTGGTTTCACAACTATCTAGTATTCCTTTTGTTTGAAAGTAAACCACCCAAAAATACTTGTGCCAACCACCTTTGAAAGATCTTGTCCTTAAACCAGTTGAGCTTGATCCATTTTCCATTTGCAAGATTACACCAAACACTTTAATGAATGTGAAAGAGATGTTCAATAGTATTGCAAGTCTTTACCAATAGATAGAAGGTGAACTAGAGTGGTACATTATGATAAGCATAGAAAAATATTTGTAAGCACTTTGATTGATCTTAGCACCATTGCATTACATTTAAGGACTGTGGTTTGAATCCTTTGACGATACTTTTTGGTTCTGAGTTCTTTTTTCCAGACCTTTCTCTCTCACTTTTTGTTTAGTTCTTGCTTGAGGACTAGCAAAAGATAAGTTTGGGGAAGTTGATATCTTGTGTTTTTGTTGGGTTTTAAGCCTTGTTGTTGCATAATCTTGTCATTCTAGGTTGTTTTAGGAGCATATGCATCTAGTGTGTTATCTTTCAGGTTCTTGGACTTGTTTTGGTGCAAAGAAGCAAAAAAGAGTGAAGTGGAGAAATGACACAAGATCAGGGAGCATCACCGGCCTAGCCCATCGGTCAAAGCCTCCCCGGTTGACCCCATCGGCCACCTCCAATTGGCCAAACCCTGCCCGATGCCACTCGTCGATGTCAAGATCAGGAGCCACACGCGGCCAATCCAATAGGCAAAACCTTGCCCACGTGAAGCCATTGGCCACACTCAATCAGTCCAAGTCTGGCAGATTGAACCCACTTAGACGACGGACAGGAGCCACACGCGGCCAATTCAATCGGCAAAGTGATGGCCGATGGAGCCACACGACCTCACCAATCGGCCAAGACCACCCCGTAGCCGCCTAAGTCCACACTTGTTTTAGTTTTGACCTGGGTTTGACCCGGTCTGTTTTGGGTTGACCTGGGTTCCCTTATATTTTCCTATAAATACATTAACCCTATTAAGGGGAGACTTTTATTTTGTTTTATCTTTTGTTTAGCAGTTTTTTTATGGTTCTTAAGCTTTCTTACTCTTGGTTTGTTGAAAGATTGAGTTCTTCTACATTTTTAATAGCAATTTTTTCTTTTTTCTCCTAATCTATATTCTCTTATTATGATTTCACAAAGATCAAACCCTTTCCTTTATGTGATTATGATGATGAGTGAGTAGATCTATAGAACTTTGGGGTAGATAGATTAGGGAGATAGATGGTTGACCTATGATGTCTAGGGCTTTATTTATGTCTTTCATATCTTCTTTAGGGTTAATATTGCTAGATAGCTGATAACAGGATTTTCATCCAAGGTATCAATTCCCTATGCAGTTGTAGTACAAAGGGTTATCAATCCAAATGGTTGTGGTGCTAGCAAATAAGATGTGATCAGAACAATGCAAGTCAAGCCAAGCAATAATATGGGTTTTATCTAACAACCTAGAGTAAGCAAAAGTAATTAAAAACAAGAACCACACGACCTAAGCACTTGATGCAAGTATTTGGGTACTGGATCGAGTGGGCAATCGAATGACAAAAGAAATCAAGAACACAAATATGAACAACTTGAAGGGATACATGAGGCTGGTGATCGAGTACCAGTTTGGGTAATGGGTCGAGTTATAGGTAAAAAGGCTAAACAATCAAGTACGAAAGCTCCTAAGGATGGGGTAATCGACTCATAAGTGCTCCTGATCAATTTGGGTTATCTCACATGCCTCAAGCAAATATTTCCTAGACAATGAATCTCTAAACCTTGCAAAAATACTCTCGTGATAGAAACAATCAACCTTAATCACTCCCCTACCCAACTCTCATTGGAGAAACATAACTAAGCAGGCATTAAGTTCCGATTCATTATTGTCAATAAACTTCTTACACATCTAATCTCTTAGGCTAAGTGAGTAAATCTCTAGCATTGGTTGTTTCAAGCATTTTAACAACATCTCTCGATGGAAAAACACCCAAGATCTAATCTCAACCTCTCGGTCTGAAATTAGCATTAAGTATACCAAGCTAAGACATAAATAGATGCTTATAGACGTTAGAACTTGTTCGCTCATGAGGAGATGATTAGTTCTCCTGGGGAGATAATTAGTTCTCCTGAGGGGATGATTAGTTCCCCCAGTGCACCACAGGCTTGACGGGTTGCGACCCTGAGAGCGGCAGCGGAGATGATTAGTTCTCCTAGGGGATGATTAGTTCTCCTAGGGGATGATTAGTTCCCCGGAGGGGATGAGTAGTTCCCCTGGTACCAAGATCTCGAGGGTGACGATCCGAGAGTGAGACTGTATGGCTTAAGGACGACGGTCTGAGAGTGCAGGCGGTGTAGTTCGAAGGTTGCAACCTGAGAATGTATGAGTGAGAGAGCAAACAATGTCTAGGACGTGGATATGAGCATAGTGACTGGATGGAGACCTCGGGGGTCAGGATCGATCTCATATTTTGGGTTATGCTGACTAGTTGGGTCAGGGTTATGTGGACCTTTGGGCCACGTAGATGTGCGGGCTATTGTGAAAGTTGCACGGAAATTCTTGGCTGACGGTGTTCAGTCTAGTCGGAGGATGTGCGGACCGTGGGGACGGTTCCACGTAGGTCCTTGGCGGATGGACAATGTTGCGGGATTCGAGGACGAATCCTTGTTGGTGGGGGAGAATTGTAACTCCCGTGAACCGATTTCGGTTTTTGGAGGTAGGTGTCAACCGACATCAAGGGGGTGTCGATCGACACCGTATTGTTTAAAGGTTGTCCGTTTGGTTTGTTCTCCGATTTTGTGCGGTTTAGTGGTTTTGGAGAAACCCTAAAGTTTCCAATAAAAGGAAGAATGCCCACTTCGTGTTGGGGGTTCCTTTCCCAAGTCGTTTTCCTGCCCTAAAGAAGATAAGAGAGATTTGGGTATCTCTTGATATTAGAAAGGTGAGGAGATGGTTTTGGGAATGAGAATGAAGTGGAGTGGTGATGTTGTGGCGTGGATGAGGAGGGTGAAGCACTGCTGGTGATGAGGTGTTGCTCCTTCATTAGATTTCGTCCCTAATCCAAGGTAAGTGATTGATGTGAAGCTTATCTAGGGTTTTGGGACGATTGTGGTAGATTCGTGATGGGGAAGATGGATTAAGAAGAATCCATGGTTTTTTTTTATGGTTGTTATCTTTGTGAATATGTTGGGTATGTGTTTAATTGTGGGGAAAAGAGCATTGGTCATCGAGTTAGGATTTGGTGGCTGAGAGGCGCTTGAAATCGACTTCGGGTCGTGTTCCAGGCTTGGTGTCGTTCGACACCTTGGTGGTGTCGGCCGACACCAACACTTGCGGATGAACATCACAAACTGGTCCGAGATGCCTACTTTGGGGCAACGTTGGGAGGGTCAAATTAACGGTTGGTTTGTGATTTAATCAAGTGTTGGTATTGTGGTCTGGGATAGAAGGTTTTGTGGTAAGGTTGGGGTATCGAGCGTCACTAAGGTGGTGTCGGTCGACACCAGCATGTTGTTGTGTGTTTGGGTCATAGGAAGGCAGTTGGAGTTAAGATTGGATAAGGAGAGCTCGACGGAAGTGATGTCGTGGGCCTCTGGGTCACTAATGGAGTTGATAGTGAATTGGATTATTTGTAAGGAAGTGTTGTCCGTGGCTGGACGAAATCAAATATTCCAGCTCACCTCTCTTGTTACTCGGTCGCTAGGGATGGTTGGTTGTGCGACTCAGTAACTAGATGAGGTGGGGTTTGGTGTGTTTGTGGGAGTTTTTGTAAGGAGCGATTTCTACGCCGGTTGTCTCGTCAGAATTATGGGGATCCAGTGAGATCGTTTCCCGTAGATCCTGTGTGAGGAATAGGAATCCGGGTGCGGTCATTTCAAGAACAGACATGCAATAAGAGGAGATTCTCGACACCCAACACAGACGCATCTGGCAAACCAAATCTGATTTTCAGAACAGATCCAACACATACGCAAAAAAATCAAAGTTCAGACAAATCCGATTTTCAGAAAAATACACAAAGAACATACATGCAACAAGAAGAGATTCTCGACACCCAAGATATTAAATCAGATTAACGAAAAAAATTAACAGAGTAGATAGAGATTTGCCTTCGATTTGAGCTCAACGATAACAGATATTGGTGGAATTTGGGCCGCCCATAGTTCTGGTGATGTCGCGGCTACTTACCTTCTACGATGGAGGCGACAGAGGTGACAGAGAACCAATTTTAGAGTTTGAAAGAATTATGCTGAGATATCGTTTTTTATCTCATATAGGGTATATCGAGAAATAAGGAGAAGAAATGAAGGCAAAAACTCTAACTTTTGGCTAAGTGTTTGGCAGAATTAGAGATTTTAATTTCCTGCTTATTGAAATCCGATTATAATATTACTAAAAAGCTATTATATAATAACCAAAATTGTAACTTACCTTCAATAACAGTTGAGCAAACCGTGCTATAACAATATGCTATTAATACAAAGTTTTTTTTGTAGTGCGTTTAGTACGAGAATTAACCTTACGAAACCAATTTTATGGTTTAAAGCAATAGAATTTGAAGCAAATAAAATAATGTGTATGAATTATATAACGAACACGTATTTCTCTACTATACATATCGATATATAATTACTACGGAGGTATGGTGATGGTATTACAGAGCAATAAAATTATGATAGATAAATTCAAAGCAATACAATCACATAAACAAATCAATAATTGTATAAATCTAGATTGAATCATGACAAAATAATTAACTTTATAGAAGACAAAGGCATAATTAACATCTTAAATATTTAAGCATAACTAGATTGAATCATGACAAAATAATTAACTTTATAGCATGATCCTCGTGCTGATTTCCTTACTAGAAAGCTGAAAGATGGTCACATTTTTAAGAAAGAAGACTGGCATGTCGGACGTCGTCAGTTCCTCCTGATTGCAACTGCTTTGTCAAAGGACAAATAAAAAAAAAGCAGTTCTGAAACCAACTAAAACCAGAGCTCCAACTGTGAAGGAACCTACCAGGACGAACTGCAAGGGGACCACAACAGCTGAAGCTCAGTCGTCTCGCCACATATATTTCGTTATAGCTGAGGAGTTACTTCTACAGGTGGATAGGAGAAACAAAGAGCAAACTTCTAAGATGAAGGAGATATTGTCCACTAAAAAAGCGTAATGGAAATTTGAAATATTTGATGAAGTTATTCGGTTTTTGACCGAGAAAGGTGTTCCCCTCACAAATTCTCGTTCTAGGAATCACTCAGAACTTTTTGGCACAGATGCATAACAATGCTTACTGGCATCAGGACTCGACTGCTAAAACTCATATGAACTCAACTGTCCGAGGAGTGGTATTATATTTAGTAGTGGACAATCATTCGTTGTTTGTCAATTACATTGTTGTTGTCCACTACATTATTGTTGTCCACTACTTATTCTTTGGTCTATAAAATTATTCTATTTTTAGGCTAATGTAGAACATCCCAACGATTATCCGTTTGAGAATGAGGGTAACAAACTCCACAAAATATGAACTCCACTGTCCTAGACCAGGTATCATTGCTAGAAGGACAAATTTGAAATTCGCTTTTATTCCCTCTCTTGTCAATTCTTTTTGCAAATATACTCATGCATATTTAGGCTATTGCGGACCAGTTTAACAGCTCTCTGTGGACCATTACTATTCAAATATGCCAAAAATTCTTAAAAACATTGGCGACCTCTCTTCTGAAGACACTATGCTCGATAAGGTTTGTATTGTACTTTTCCCTTTCGTTTTCTAATTCACACTTTAATACTATAATCTGAACATTATTTCCTAAAAATTCGTTATAAGAATAACTCTGGTTTGACGGCGGAGTCAGGGGAGGAAGCGTCTGATAACAAATGTCAAGACGATTGTGATACCAACAACATTGGCGACCTTTTTTCTGAAGACCCTGTTCTCGAGAAGGTTTGTATTGTACTTTTCCCTTTCGTTTTCTAATTCGTACTTAAAGTACCATCATCTTAACATTACTTCTAATTAATTTCTTATTAGAATATCTCTGGTGCGACGTCTGAGTCAGGGCATGAAGCGTCTGATAACAATTCTCAAGATGATGGTGATACCAACCACATTAGCGCTAACGATGATGATGTCAACGACAACGCAGATGGGAATGTTGAAACGGAAAGCTGCAATAATTTTTTTTTAAAATGTAACAATTCTGATAGAGGTTATACCACTTTTGCTCAGCCACACGTTCAAAGCCCTCCCAAAAAAAGGGCTTGCAAATATTTGGACCAACAAATTGTTGCCCTCCCTTCGAAAAACCAAGGACAATGCCTAGAAGATTCGGCCAGTGTTCTTCATCTAAGAAGAAGCCTCCGCAACCAGTTGAGGATCCAATTTATGTCTACTCCCCTTTCCAATTTGTTAACCTGCACTTCGAAAGAAATTCCTGTCCACCCTAGATGCATATCCGCATAAGTAAGTCGGTGGACTAAATTTTAAATTTTAGTCCACTTACAACTTTCTTGTTGTCCATCCAAATCCCTAACTATAGTTCAATTTGCAGAGAGTATATACTTGAAGGTCATAGCGTCAAGCATACATTCTTTGAAGAATTCTACACACCTACCTTCTCTGTCGACTCTCCTGTATTAATTGTCCAATATTTATCCCTTTTGCCTATCGTACTATCTTTAGTTCTAGTCTTATATCTTTCTCTTCTGTTTTAATATAGCATATGGAAGCAATGCTCAGTTGGTTGTGGAAAACAATGGAGCCGTTCCTTAAAGAATCAAGGATTGCTGTGTTGGATACTTGGTTTACTCACATTCTCACCACTGACTACGCACGGTATGTAAAGTATCATATGAGTAAGAAGAAGTCAACATTTCAATGGAACAACCTCATCAAAAAATTACGTCCATTGGTCGGTTCCCAACTGCCAGTCAAACATTGCTTGGTTCATCGATGTAGATACCGTTTACATCCCAATGAAATGGGGTAAGTGTCATTGGGTCGCACTAGCAATCAAGCTAAAGGAGACCTAATCCATATTTTAGATCCTCTCATTTCAAGCCACGAAGAAAAAAAACTGCCCCGGCTCATGAAACCGCTTGTTGTCATGTTACCTATTATCATCAAGGACTTAGTAAACCCTGACCTCACTGATTGCCCTCTTCCAAAATCATTCAACTATGACAGGTTTGTGGACGTCTACCAGAATGATCGGAGTGGAGATTGTGGTCCACTTAATGCTAAGTTCATCAATCTCCTCGCACAAGTCTTGGGTTTGAATTCACTCTCTGAGAAGATAGTGGACGACATACAGATATCCTATGCAGTTGATGTCTACCAAGAGTTTTTTGTTTGTGTAACATCCGCGAACCAATTATTGGTTTCTGGGATGGGTGTCGGTCCACACCAATGTTTTCTGGTTCGACCAGTTCGATTTAATTATCGATTTTTGGTCGGTTTGGTTTGGGAGAACCATTAAACCGTGATGTTTACGTGGGAAACGACCTAGGTCGTGTTTTGTTGTTGTCTAGCCGCTGAAAACAAAGAGAAAGAGGAGAAAATATTGTTCTTGAATTTTTGGGAGTTTTTGTGAGATTTCAAGGCTTTGTGGGTGAGATCTTACTGTGGGAGTGAGGATTCAAGGCTAGGAACGTGTGGGAAGCTTGCTGGGAGTATGGATTCGTTCATTGATGGTCAGAATCTTCCTACAAAGAGGTGAGTGCATGACCATGGCTAATCTAAGCCTTTTATTTCCTTGTTCTTGCTTGTTTGTTGTTGTTTTCTGTGTTTTTCTTGCTGGGATTGGTTGCTACAGGTTCCTATGGATGTTTTCGGCTTGGGTTCTGAGTACTGGACGATTTGGTGGAGTTTTGGGAACGAGATTCGACTCTCGGTTTCGTGCGGATCGCAGTTGCAGAGGTAGTGTTGATCGACACCACTTGGTGTCGGTCGACACCAGCAGGACGGCATCGATCGACTCTGTGGGGTAGTGTCGGTCGACACTTGACTGGTGTCGGTCGACACCTCCCTTCCAGCGAGACGATGTTTGTTTTCCTGGTTTGTATGTTTTGTTTGTTGTTTGTTTGGAACATTGGAATCATTGTTGCTTGTGTTTATAGCCCAGTAGATGGGAGGATTGCCTCACTGAGTGTTTATCAAACACTCATGCATCTCAATATGTGTTTGTGGTGCAGGTAAAGGCAAAGTGTGATCGTGGAATCAAGGCAATGAAGAGGAGGATGTTCTAGGGACTCGATTGGATGTTGTCTGGCATTGATAGGTTGCAAGAGTTGGGTCATTAGAAACATTGCTAGGTTGTTGGTTCCATGTTCTCTGATGATTGGTTATTGGATTATTATTATTTATTTTATTGTTGGATTATTATTGGATATCGGTATTGTTTATTTCCGCTGTTGGTTGTGATTGTGGTTAGGTGGCTAGTGGGTATGGGACCACTAGTTGTAGATTATTATTTATTATTATTATTAATATTATTATTTATTATTAAAAAAAAACGGGTCAGATCGTTTCAGTTTGGTTATAACTTGTCTATGTTATCTTTTTATTGTCTACCTACTAGGAACTTCTCCTCTAGATTGTTGCACACGCTATTCTTCAATGGAATCTAATTGAAACGTTTAATCTCTCTTTTTAAACAACTAATACGCTATGTCCTCTACAATATTGACTACCTTTTCTCCATTTTCTAACCAAAAACTTTGCCATTTGTCCTCCATATGAATAATATCCACCATATACTATTTGACAACTTTGTTCTGTCCATCACTTGCAGACATTTTTTTGTACCTTTTGTCCATTGTCAAACCGAAAATTGACCCTTCTCGTCTACAAACTTGACAACCATTTTTTTTTCAAACAGATTTAAACATTTACTCCCTCCTTTATCTACATCTATGAATTCTCCATTCCATATCCTTGTAACACATGATATAACAAACTTGACATGTATCTTGACTCTATCAAGGATCAAGGTAATTTTATTGGATTTTACTCAATTGACTCTCTACAATCACCATTTATTCCCTTAACTAAATTGTTACCAACCACAAAAAATGTAACATAACCTTATATCATTAAAGACCTTCAAACTACTAGAGCAGGTTATTATTGGAGTGCCTTAATGATAGCTAAAACTCCATACCAGCATCTTTTTTAAAGTCGTCGTATCACAACACATCCTAAGAATTCATAGCAAATATGTCTACACGAAATCAAAACAAAGCTTAACCTTCTTTTTTCACTACCCGATCATATTCAGTTATCAATAGTACTTTTATTAGCTAAATCTGGGGTCCACTGCTCGCTACTAGTAAAACTGGAATGGATCTTGTGATTCACCACCATGTTCTCAGGAATGTGAATCTAGTTACCTTTCTAAATGCACTTTTTCTTGTTAACAAGTCCTCCAAGTTTCACCCTTTCTTCATAAGGTGTGTTAAGGCTGGTAACCCGTACGCATGTTATTTGGAGAGTCTTCACCTTACAGCTACGGAAGGTATGATCGACGAAACCATAAACCTACTCTTCAATACTATTCCATTTTCCGAGGAAATGCAGTTTACCCTTTGCTTGTTCTTGATATGTGCTGGTCACTACCACGAGGGTGTCTCCACAATGGCTTCATTTAGGGAACGTGTTGGATCCTATCGAATGGTCGAATATTTTTCAGAAATTGTGTTCGAAAACATTTGGAGAATTGGTCCACGCCCAATCAAAAATTGTAGCTCCACTTGGAGGCTTTTAATGTTGCAAAATGTGTTGGTGATGGCTTTATATGCACCATAGGTTCCCGTTGTGAAGCTTGCTTTGTATGGTGGACGACTATTCAGTTCATTTGTATGTTCTAATTTTCTATCACTTTGTCATTTTAAGCTCTGCATGTAAAATTCTATGCATTAGTTGTGTTTTCAAAGTAATCATGCTGTTGTAGACAAATTTTCGCATCTACTATCCACAAAGCTCCTGTTAATAAACCTCTTATGTAGTTTATGCCATTATGGACAATGTTTATATGCTTTGATGGACATTTCAAATGACCGCCTTGGTCCATCATATTGTCTAGCCTTTTTTGTAACCAAACTAAATCGTCCAAGTCTAGTTAGACTAACTGCATTTGATTTTTTCTTTACTCGAGTTTATGCTCCACTCGAGAAGTTTTTTGTCCATCAATCAGCTTTGACGTTGCGTGTTAGTTTACACATACAAAAAGGTGACAACCTTTATCAAGCAAAAAAGAGAATCTGACATTGTATTTAATTTTTTAAATATTTTCTCCAAAATATCCCAAAATAAAGAAGGGGAGCCCTAAACCAAAGCCATCCATATACATATACTAACTCATTTCCACCATCAAACCTTCGTCTTCTACACTTTTTTTACCGGAAAGTAAGTTAAATAGGCAATATGGGCCAATACAACTACAGTTTACCATCGTCTTCCTTAGTTAAATCTGTTAAGTCACGTGACCGCAATGGACAACACTATGGGATTCCATTCAAATGCTGGTGTGGCGGGAACCTGGAAATGATCACGCATCGGGCTGGTGAAAACGAGGACCGCCTGTTCTACAATTGTGTTAGATCTGATGTAAACTGGGATTTGAAGTTATTATTTCTATCATTTTACGATCCCTATATTCACTCTTATTTGTTATTTTCTTTAAATCAAGGATGGTGGTTTGCATCTCAATAAGTTGTGGGACCGCTGCGTTGTCTAGAAAGTCCATGACCTACAATGGAAGCTTGAGGAGTGTGATGACCAAATTGAATTCCATCTACCGCTCTTTTCAAATCCATATGCCTCTCATGGCTTGAAGCCTCTCATATTATCATGACATGGTGGTGCATCATTCCACAACAAAGGATCATATTCATCTATCACATGTCCTCCAACAAAATCAACGAAATCGTCATCCCCATTTCCAACCAAATGATCAGTTTCATCTAGCTCAGGTCCTCCAACTGCAACTAGCGCATTACTTTCAGTCGCATTACCATTTTCTCCTTCTACCCTTTCCAAATTGTTGGCCCGAGAAGTCTCTCCGACCTCATTTGCTGTCACACCCTTCATTGCCTCGTCAACAACAAAAGGATCCCATTCATGAGGGTAGTCTTTGTTAATTCGATCTGTCCACTTATCTAAATTATAATTTAGACTATCGCATACTTCCATTACATCTTCCACTGCCCTCGTTATGGACAATCGCATGGGATCATGTCCATTGCTTATATTTTTGTCCCCAACTTCTAATATTCTCGACAACGTTAACTGGCAATCGCTTTCTTCTTGACTTTCGTCCACTCCAGTGTTGTTGTCCACTCCAGTATTGTTGTCCAGTACTCTGTTGGTGTTTACTCCATTGTTGTTGTCCACTACATTTTCTCAAAATGAAATTCATTGCACATTCCTTTGTAGTTTTCCACTCCATTGTTGTTGTCCACACCCACTAGATTGTCCTCTATATGTACTTCATTACACACTCCTCTGTTGTTTCCACTCCATTGTTATTGTCCACTCTGTTGACATTGTCCCCAATCGTTGTTCTAGTGGACCACGCACCCACTTCCTTGTCCTCACCGTCTGGCTTACTCTTCTTTACCACCACTTCACTTATTGTGTCTACCACATTCTTCTTTTTACTCGTACTCTCCAAGGAAACCACTCCGCTTTCAATGTTTCCAACCTTCTTCCCCACCTTTGACTTATATACTGCTTCTACTTGTTCGACATAAGCCGCCAAAACTGAATCATCAAGGAAATCATCTCCTTCGCTAGATTCTTCCCCAATACCACCCACCTTGCTCTTAAATAAAGCTATAGCACACCGATTCATTACTTCAACTCCTTGAACTACTGCCACTCACTTTGAGATTTTATACCCACCGGAGGCATTTTACCTTGACTCATAACCCCCACCTCTCCTCTATAACAAAAACTCATGCTTATCCTCGTTTCTTCTGCACAAACACTGAAAATTTGTGCGACTCTTCTTTCTAACTCCTTTACTGTTGTCCCTCTGTCATAGGACACGCACCTTGCCAATTCTCCCACACGTGGCATAAATTTCCAGATCCTGCTAGCTGCACGCTCCCACTCCCCAACTATAACACACACACTTTCTTCAATGCCTTCATACACAAATGACAACACAAGTTACTTTCAGCTAAAAATTTGAAAACTTTGCCCCTTTTTACATTACAAAGAAGGACAATAAATGCATTCCAAACATACCTCCGGAAAAAAACCGCAGCCAAAAATCATATCCACACCACCAAAATGATCAGCTGCTTTCGCCCACCATTAACTCTCCCTCTCTCTCAAAATTACTTCCCTCTGATTCCTTTTGTCCTTCACCAAACACATTTTTTATTTTTAATTCACAAAACTTGCTACTTCCTTTTGTCCACAATTAATGCCACACAGCTACAGTGTCGAACATTAAATGCTAAGTTAGACTCACCGTACAACCACGCCGCATAATTATATGTCCCATAAAACGCAAAATGGCATCTTTTTTTTTCTTAAATAGATTTTTGAGATTTTCCCTAACATTGGACAGGAGGGCAGCATCTTTATTTTACCTATCACTTGTGGTATACCGCACAAGAGGTTTAGAAATGTTGTTTAACTGAAAACTTCTATAGCGAATGTGGTACAATTGACAAAAATCTATAGTTTTTAGGTGTAAGGTTTAGTATTTAGGATTTAGGGATTAGTTTTTAATATAAAAAATTTAGTTAAATTTTGTGGTATTTTTGGAAAAAAAAATTTTTGTGTTATTTTTAGAAAAGAAAACTAAAGGAGGTTTTTTTGGGGAAAAAACTCATTTTAGTGGTATTTATGAGAATTTCCCTAATTTTTTTCGAGATCATAATTTTATATAAGTCGTTTGAAATGCAGTATTAAAATTAAAGGTTTGATAAATTTTTAATGCAAATTCTTATTTTTATAGCAAATGTAAATTAAATTTCAATACATAAATGCGCTTAAATAGATCTCTTGTTTTCCCTCAGATGTTTATTCTTGTAGAAAATAAGATTTACGGTAAGTGGTTTTAAAATAAAATATTACACATTATTTTTATCTCCGCATTAGTTTTTCTTTTTCTTGGCTATCTTCACCTGCATTTTGTATTTGTGTGATTATTAGTATTGTAAAATGTTAATGGATAAGTTTTAAAAATAAGAATTCATAGAACATACACAAATACAATTCTAAATCATAACCAGACTTACACCTTCATATAAAAATGAAGAAATTCTATATACATGGAATTATTTTGACATAACATTATTTTCTAAACGAGAAAATAAAACTAAAAATAAGCATTACATTTTATTGGTTTTACATCGGTTTTATGAAAATTAATCTATAGATCTTTGTATATGAGGTCCAAAGGCATCACATCATTTGAAGTTTCTGTATACTATTGCTGCAATTACATTCTTATTGCCAACTCTCCAGAACGACCTCTCTTTTTTTCTACAAGCTGCACTAACATGGAAGAAAAATGGAACATGTCAATGAAGTCAAGAGCATATAGCTTCTAATGTACAAGCTGATTAGTTACCTTTAGCGGATTGTTGTACCGGGGGAAAAGAGTAATTGTTGGACCCATGGTAGTATGGTACAACTTTATAAGTTATAGTGAAATATTAAGGCATTGATTGGTAACAGACATGTTTAAAGTCTTGACAGCATTTTTTTTTTGTCAATCACACTTTTTTTGCTTTTATTTTTTCTAAAGCTTTTAAAGTCAAATTTTTCTTGTTTTCTCGTCTTTTTTAAAGTATCAAAACTCATGCTTTAAAACTAAATAATTATGAAACAATCCGACCCTTTTTTCTTAATAACCTAATATCTATTAATCTCATACACACTAGCAACATACCCCCACACATCAACAATAGCGGATAACAATAATAAATCAACTCCAAACAATAACCATCAAGGAAATAGCATAACATCAATTCCAACAATAATCCAGAACATAAACAATAATGAAATCAACATCCCTAACATCCATTCTAGACCAACAAGTTCCACTTTAGCATCCTAACAAGACACAGAGTAAACAACCGAGCCTCTAGAACATCCTCCTCTTCATCGCCTTGATCCCACGATCACACTTTGCTTTTACCTGCGTCACAACACAAAAGAGAGGCGTAACTATTATAAGAAATACTTAGTGAGGCAATCCTTCCATCTACTGGGCTATACACACAAGCAATAAGATCTCTCATACCACAAACAACAAAAAATAAACAAATCAGGAACATGCACAAAGCAACACGACATAAACCGGTTACTGCAGAAGGCTGTCAACCAACACCTCCACATGGTGTCGACCGACGCTCGCTAAGTCCCCGAGATGTCCTCACGTTGGGGTCGACCGACACCGATGCCGAGCAGCGATTTCCTTCGAACGTAACCTCTGAATCTCGCCTCCAAGCTTCTCCTTTTTGTCCCACACGAACCCAGGAATGAATCCAAGCCTCGGGAGCTACGAATAACTCACAATCAACCAAAAGCAACAACCACACAACACACAAAATCACAGAAACATAGATCTTAGCTTAGATAAGACATGGTCATGCACTCACCTTAGCCAAACAATGAGATCTATGCCCAAAAGACGAAGCTACCACCACACCAACCTTCCCACCACGTCTTTAGCCTTGGATCCACACTCTCCAGGAAGAAAATTCTCTCACAGATCAAAGGAATCTCCCAAAACCCTCAAGACCAGTCTATGGAACACTCTTTTCTTCTTTTCTCTCTAAAACTCTCAGAAACGGCTAAAGGGACGAAGGAAGTCGAGTTCTCCCTTTTAAACTCGAGTCTAGGGCTTCCCTAAACCAGTCACGCGAACTGGAGAATTAAAATTGAACCGATTTGACCAACCGCGAATGGTGTCGACCAACACCACAAGGAGTATCGATTGACACCCCTACCAGAAATCCAATTTCTGGTTCATGGATGTTACAAATTATAAAAACATTTGTTTTTCTCTCCCATTATATTTAAAAGCTCTCCAAAAGTATATATATATATTTATATATATTACATATTTTGTTTTAGATCCATTAATTTTTATTTTTTCATCATCATCATCATTAATAATGGTGTAAGAGAGTTTATGAAATTCATCATTAATAAGATAGTAGCATTCAAAAAATGCATTGATTAGTGTTTTAAAAAAAAATCATAATAACTAAAAACACTATTATTATTTGCCACAATAATCAATCAAAAATCAATCAACGAAAATAAAAGAGAAAAAGAATATTATTTTTGTTAATAAATTATTATATGAATTAATTTCTGACATAATTTATATTTATTATTAATATATAATAATAATAAAATATTACATCAACAGCTTTAAAAGTTGCTAATAAACAATCATATTTTAACTATTAAAGTATCTACAGTCAAAGAAACTAAAACGAAATTCTCTACAGCTAAAATTTTAAAGTCAAAGCCTCTACAAGCCAAAAGTAACATTTGTTACAAATCATAGCCTAGTCAAATTAAAGTTTAATAACAGCAAAATAGATTAAAAAAAATACTATAAGAATAAGATACACTCGATAAAATGCATGTAATTAAGCTTATAAAATCCTAAAGTTTTCTACTGTAAAGGGCTTGAGTTCAGAATAAACATGTTACATATGTTACATTTCCTCTAGAAAAGAAACTATACATGACTACATAGTAATTTACGTACCGATATATTTCAACTCGATTTGCTCCATAAGCAAGCTCAGAGGTATGTGGGTCATCCATCCCCTGACCTATGGTTTTGTTACCACGAAAGTTACAAGAACGTTCATTGACCCATCTGCATTATCACCCAGTCAACAACAAAGAAAATAAATTATTTGAATTGAAATTATTGTGCCAATATATATTCTTATATTAAACATGCTACATAGAGAGAACATATAATAGTACAATCCAGTGAGAAGATGATATGAACTCCTTTTATCTTTAATTCTAAATCCCATCAAGGATCTCAATAATATTAACTTATAATTTCGATTTTGACTTAAAATATTTGAATTTCAATGTGAGAAATCCTAAATGGCACAATAAAAGTAGCTGAAGCAGGAAAGCATTGCCCTTTTCCTTTTTCGATGGCTCAAAATTCTCCTCCTACATGTTTGTTAGAAGCCTGGATCAGTCAAAATCCCTCACAAAAGATCATAAAACTCAACCTCAAACATTTAATTCTAAAGTTCATCAAGCATTTCAACATCAGGAAATATAATTAACTCAAACCTAGGCCAAAAAAAACAATGTTTTTTCCTCAAGCTCGTCTTTAGGAACAGTCTTTTGAGCAGCTTCTTGGTGGAGTGGATTTTCATACTGGACACAAAACAAAAAATTACAACCATACTGCAAATCATATATCAAAGAAGCTTAAGTCTATCACCATGAGAACTTGGCTGACATAAGCCCTAACTCTCCCTTCGAATCCACTGTTATCTTGTGATGTAACAAACTGCTGAAACATCATCACATCCTTTTCTGCCTGTAAACCAAGAAAAACATATTCAAAACAGGTTTCATCATATCAATCATTACCATCAAATCAGTTCATAAAAACTCCTATGGAGAAATCAAAACCTGCAACATTCGAGCCGTTTCTTCATCTGATTTCACAATTTTCACATCTGAAATCTCATCAGAACCTCTTCCTCCAATTCAGAGCAATCGAAGTCTATCGGATGTTTGACAAGTCATCAAAAAAAGACCCAAATATTCTAGGGTTTGATAAAACACACCAATATTGGAACGGTGACAGGTAAGCGAAATTAAAGATGATCTGTATTAAATTTTTAAATCTGATTGGGTATTCATTTTAACTGATATGTCCTTCAATACAAAAGCTAAGTGGCATGCTATGGTGAAAAACATGAAAGTTCTATTGTATTGATTAAAAACAACAACGATTACTATTTTCAAATATATTTTCTTACTAAAACCATTATTTATCTGTGGCCCTATGATATTTCACAAATATTCTCAATGGTTTTTTTCTGAAATTTGCAAATATTAACATTAATTATTTAAGAATGTTTAGAATTAAGCTTTATGAAACAACAAAATATCAGACAAAATCAATTTTTTAAAGAACATAAAGAAATAGTACTTTGTCATACATCTAGACATAAATTGCACCAAACGTGGTGCTTTAGGCAATATATATATTTTAAGTTTAAGGGGCATCAAACCTTTAAAAAGTCTTATGGCACTACGGTTATGACTCATTTACGAGCTAGAGGGTGGTGAGTTTGTATCTTAGTTACCCGAATTTTTAACGATAGATACACACAATTGGGCAACCAATTTTTCCTTTTGGGCTTTCGATTTCCAAATACTTTCGACCGGCTATATTTATGCTATATAATTTTATAAATAGTCTTATTTATAGTCAAATATATACATTAGATTAATTTTGTAATGTTTCGAACCCAATTTTTAGGTGGGTGTCGATTGACACATGGTATAAAGGCTGATGACCCTTGTGCTGATTTCCTTACTAGAAAGTTGAAAGATGGTAATATTTTTAAGAAAGAAGACTGGCATATCGGACGTCGTCAGTTCCCCCTAATTGCAACTGCTTTGTCAAAGGACAAATAAGAAAAAAAACAGTTCTGAAACCAACTAAAACCAGAGCTCCAATTGTGAAGGAACCTACCAAGACGAACTGCAAGGGGACCACAACAACTGAAGCTCAGTCATCTCGCCACATAGATTTCGTTATAGCTGAGGAGTTACTTCTACAGGTGGATAGGAGAAACAAAGAGCACACTTCTAAGATGAAGGAGATATTGTCCACTGAAAAAGCGCAATATTGTCCACTGAAATATTTGATGAAGTTATTCGGTTTTTGACCGAGAAAGGTGTTCCCCTCACAAATTCTTGTTCTAGGAATCACTCAGACCTTTTTGGCACAGATGCATAACAATGCTTACTGGCATCAGGACTCGACTGCTAAAACTCATATGGACTCAACTGTCCGAGGAGAGGTATTATATTTAGTAGTGGACAATCATTCGTTGTTTGTCAATTACATTGTTGTTGTCCACTACATTATTGTTGTCCACTACATTATTGTTGTCCACTGCTTTGTTATTGTCCACTACTTATTCTTTGGTCTATAAAATTATTCTATTTTTAGGCTAATGTAGAACATCCCAACGATTATCCGTTTGAGAGTGAGGGTAACAAACTCCACAAAATATGAACTCCACTGTCCTAGACCAGGTATCATTGCTAGAAGGACAAATTTGAAATTCGCTTTTATTCCCTCTCTTGTCAATTCTTTTTGCAAATATACTCAGGCATATTTAGGCTATTGTGGACCAGTTTAACAGCTCTCTGTGGACCCGTTACTGTTCAAATATGCCAGAAATTCTTAAAAACATTGGCGACCTCTCTTCTGAAGACACTATGCTCGATAAGGTTTGTATTGTACTTTTCCCTTTCGTTTTCTAATTCACACTTAAAGTACCATAATCTTAACATTACTGCTAATTAATTCCTTATTAGAATATCTCTGGTGCGACATCTGAGTCAGGGCATGAAGCGTCTGATAACAATTCTCAAGATGATGTTGATACCAACCACATTAGCGCTAACGATGACGATGTCAACGACAACGCAGATGGGAATGTTGAAACGGAAAGCTGCAATAAATTTTTTTTTAATGTAACAATTCCGATAGAGGTTATACCACTTTTCCTCAGCCACACGTTCAAAGCCCTCCCAAAAAAGGGCTTGCATATATTTGGACCAACAAATTGTTGCCCTCCCTTCGAAAAAACAAGGAAAATGCCTAGAAGATTCGGCCAGTGTTCTTCATCTAAGAAGAAGCCTCCGCAACCAGTTGAGGATCCAGCTTATGTCTACTCCTCTTTCCAATTTGTTAAGCCTGCACTTCGAAAGAAATTCCTGTCCACCCTAGATGAATATCCGCATAAGTAAGTCGGTGGACTAAATTTTAAATTTTAGCCCACTTACAACTTTCTTGTTGTCCATCCAAATCCCTAACTATAGTTCAATTTGCAGAGAGTATATACTTGAACGTCATAGCGTCAAGCATACATGCTTTGAAGAATTCTACACACCTACCTTCTCTGTTGACTTTCCAGATTAATTGTCCAATAGTTATCCCTTTTCTCTATCGTAATATCTTTAGTTCTAGTCTTATATCTTTCTCTTCTGTTTTAATATAGCATATGGAAGCAATGCTCAGTTGGTTGTGGAAAACAATGGAGCTGTTCCTTAAAGAATCAAGGATTTCTGTGTTGGATACTTGGTTTACTCACATTCTCACCACTGACTACGCACGGTATGTAAAGTATCATAAGAGTAAGAAGAAGTCAACATTTCAATGGAACAACCTCAAAAAATTACGTCCATTGGTCGGTTCCCAACTGCCAGACAAACATTGCTTGGTTCATCGATGTAGATACCATTTACATCCCAATTAACTGGGGTAAGTGTCATTGGGTCGCACTAGCAATCAAGCTAAAGGAGACCTAATCCATATTTTAGATCCTCTCATTTCAAGCCACGAAGAAAAAAAACTGCCCCGGCTCATGAAACCGCTCGTTGACATGTTACCTATTATCATCAAGGACTTAGTAAACCCTGACCTCACTGATTGCCCTCTTCCAAAATCATTCAACTATGAAAGGTTGGTGGACGTCTACCAGAATGATCGGAGTGGAGATTGTTTTCCACTTAATGCTAAGTTCATCGAACTGCACGCACAAGGCTTGGGTTTGAATTCACTCTCTGAGAAGATAGTGGACGACATACAGATATCCTATGCAGTTGATGTCTACCAAGAGTTTGTTGTTTGTGTAACATCCACGAACCAATTATTGGTTTATGGGATGGGTGTCGACCGACACCAGGTTCGATTTAATGTTTTCTGGTTTGACCAGTTCGATTTAATTATCAATTTTTGGTCGATGTGGTTTGGGAGAACCATTAAACCGTGCTATTTAAGTGGGGGAACGACGTAGGTCGAGTTTTGTTGTTGTCTAGCCGCTGAAAACAAAGAGAAAGAGGAGAAAATATTGTTCTTGAATTTTTGGGATTTTTTGTGAGATTTCAAGGCTTTGTGGGTAAGATCTTGCTGTGGGAGTGAAGATTCAAGGCTAGGAACGTGTGGGATGCTTGCTGGTAGTGTGGATTCATTCATTGTTGGTCAGGTTGCTAGGTTGTTGGTTCTATGTTCTCTAGATGATTGGTTATTGGATTATTGTTATATATTGATTATTGGTTATTTTATTGTTGGATATCGGTATTGTTTATTTCCGTTGTTGGTTGTGATTGTGGTTAGGTGGCTAGTGGATATGGGACCACTAGTTGTAGATTATTATTTATTATTATTATTATTATCATTATTATTTATTATTAAAAAAAACGGGTCAGGTCGTTTCAGTTTGGTATCAGAGCCCTTACAGTTCTAGGTTTGGGTTTAATAGGCTTTGTGCTGTAGATGTTTGGGATTACATGTCTTGATTGATTATGTGAGTTAGTCAATTGTGTGTGGTATGGAGACCTAGAACAACCTCTTCGAGCCTACAGTGTGATTCCACTGTGAGTTGTGGTTTTTGTGTTTATGTATTATGTTAGGATTGCTTGTTAGCCTCTGTTCTTGGAAGTGCAGTGGCTTGGAAGTGCAGTGGCTAAAGGTGTTTGAGTTTTTCATCGGGGACGGGGATGGGGTCGTGGTCATGGTCGGGCGAGTCCCGAGGCCAGCGAGTCTGAGGTCCAAAGTTCCACGAGGAGGTACGTTAGAGGGTCGCAAGCGTATCAGGAGGGACCAGAGGGGGTTAGCCGGTGAGCATGCCGGGGTGCTGGGAACGCATGTGTGGGGTTGCAGCAAGTGAAGCCCAGGGTCGAGATGTTCGCTTGGTGGATCTGTTGGCATACTGTTGGAGCGGTAACCGAGAGGGGTACCAGTGCAGGCTCCAGTTGTGCCGCATGTGGCGGGGTGCAGCCGAGGGCTGCAGATGTTGGGGATTTTTTTTCCATCTTATGTTAGGAGTATGGAGCAGTGGTAGATGACCGGTGCGAGGTTCTTCGCGGAAGGTATGGAGCCTAGAGAGGCAGATAGGTGGACATATGTAGTTGGAGCAGATATTTCTCTGTTTGGTGGGTAATCCAGTTGGATATTAGAAGTTGAGTGGGTAGGTGTAACATTGTAATGTTATACTCGTACCACGGGAAGTACCTTTGGTCGAAAGATGTTTATAGTCTTTAAGGATTGTTGCTCTTGAGGGTATGGTGGTTTCCCAGAATACCGATAGCTCGAGGGGCTGTGGGCTCCAAGAGTGGCAGAGAGGATGATGTTCTCCTGACGGGATGATTAGTTCCTCTGATACCGAGATCTTGAGGATTATGGTCTAATAGTGAGACGGTATAACTCGAAGACGGTGGTCTAAGAGTGAGATCGGTATGGGTCGAAGGTTGCAACCTAAGGGTGCAATAGTTGGGAGCAAGCAATGCCTAGGACGTGGGTATAAACATAACGACTGAATGTAGACCTCGAGAGAGTGATGGTGGTTTAATCTCGGGTTTTGGATGTGTTGACTAGTGGGTCAGGGTTTTATGACCGGAGCGGTCATGAATGTGTGGCTGTTGCGCCAGGATTGTGCGGCCGGTGGTGCTGGAGTCCCGCGAAAGGGAGTTGCAGCAGGTTTGAGCCAGGAAAAGCATGTTTACCAGATACGTAAGTTCTCGAGAAGCCTTCATGGCAGGAAAATTAATCGTTGCGACGATGCTGGATGAAGTTCTTTAGAGATGGACAGGGTTGCTAGATTCAAGGTTTTGGCAAGCTTGTTGGAGGGAATAAGTCAAGTGGTTTGAGTTGGCAGCCTGCAAAGCATTTGACACGGTGATTCAGAATATGCGAACGTATGGTACTTGTTTATTTTATTACGCTCGTATTGATGATTTGCTGTGGAGAATTGCTAAGCAGAAAGCTAATTTGGATTAAGCTATCTTATGGAAGTTTCCCTAAGAGACAAGTTACTAGAGGCTCTTGGAAAGGCAAGAGGGGTCGATTTTCAGATGGTGAGGATTCGTTCGTCTTATCACTTCACCGTGGGGAGCGTCGGTGTTGTTCGTCAAGTAGAAGGACAAGGTAGGGGGTTTATGAGTTCGTGGTAATGCCTTTCGGGTTGACTAACGCGCCAGCAGCGTTGATGAGATTAATGAACAACGTGTTTCAGGAGTTTTCTAGACGATATCCTGGTTTATCAGAATAGTATGAGGAGCATGCAGTGCATTTGAGAGCAGTTATGGAAAAGCTGTTGGAGCAGAAGTTGTTTGTTAAGTTGAGCAAGTGTAGTTTATGGCAGCCTGTGATGGGTTTTTTGGTCACATTGTTTCTGCAGAGGGGGTTTCTGTAGATCCGAAGAAGATTCAGACTATCAGAGATTGGCCTAGACAGCAGAGTGCCACAGAGATCAGGAGTTTCCTTAGTCTGGCAGGTTACTACAGGAGGTTTGTGCAGGGGTTTGCGAGCAGAGCACGTCCTATGACTAAGTTGACAGGTAAGGATGTTCCTTTTGTGTGGTCAGAGGAGTGTGAGGAAGGCTTTGCAAGCCTGAAGGAGATGTTGACTACTGCGCCAGTGTTGGCTTTGCCTGAGCAGGGAGAACCCTATGTGGTTTATACAGATGCATCCAGAGTTGGTTTGGGGCGTGTGTTGATGCAGCATGGGAAGGTGATTGCCTGTGCTTCACGGTAGTTGCAGAAGCATGAGGACAACTATCCTACTCATGACTTGGACATGATTGTTGTAGCTTTTGCCCTGAAGATTTGGAGATCTTATCTTTATGGTGCAAAGGTACAGGTGTATACAGCTCATGAGAGCTTGAAGTATTTATTCACTCAGCCCGAGCTGAATTTGAGGCAGACGCGGTGGATGGAGCTGGTGGCAGAATATGATTTGGAGATAGCCTATCATCGTGGTAAGGCTAACTTGGTTGCGAATGCTCTGAGTCGGAAGAGGGTAACTTCGACTCAGGAGCAGGAGATAAAGTCTCTGGTAGGAGAGATCGGTGCGTTGAGTTTGTGTGCTGTGTCTCAGGAACCATTGGGTTTGGAGGTGGTTGATAGAGCAGATCTTCTGACCAGGGTGCGTTTGGCTCAGGAGAGGGATTTGGGGCTGGTGAATGCCTCAAAGGATGTGGATTCAGAGTATCAGGTCTCAGATAATGGTACTATCTTTGCGCACGGTCGGATTTGTGTGCCCAAGGATGAGGAGTTGAGGCAAGAGATCCCGAGAGAGGCTCATGCGAGCACGTTTTCTATTCGTCCAGGAGCGACTAAGATGTACCGTGATCTCAAGAGGTACTATCATTGGGTCGGGATGAAGAAGGATGTTGCTAGTTGGGTCACGAGGTGTGATGTGTGTCAGCTAGTGAAGGCTGAGCATCAAGTTACAGGCGGGTTACTGAGGATTTACCCATTCCAGAGTGGAGGTGGGATATGATCACGATGGATTTCGTGGTAGGGTTACAAGTGCCTCGGAGTTTTGATGCTATTTGGGTCATTGTGGACCGGTTGACCAAATCAGCACATTTTCTGGCCATTAAGAAGACTGATGGAGCAGCGGTCAGATTGCATGGGGTACCAGCGAGTATTGTGTCTGATAGGAATTCTAAGTTCACTTCGGTGTTCTAGAGAGCATTTCAGGCAGAGATGGGCACTAAGGTACATATGAGTACAACTTATCATCCCCAGACAGATGGACAGTCAGATAGGATGATCCAGACGTTGGAGGATTTGCTGAAGATATGTGTGTTGGATTGGGGTGGCCTTTCGGCAGATCACTTGAGCTTGGTAGAGTTTGCTTACAACACAGTTACCAAGCGAGTATTGGCATGGCTCCTTATGAGGCTTTGTATGGGAGGCCGTGTCATACACCGTTATGCTGGTCTCAGGTGGTGGAGAGGAGCATGTACGAGGCAGATTTTGTTCAGGAGACCTCAGAGAAGATTCGGGTTCTCAAGCTGAACATGAAAGAAGGTCAGGATCGGAGTTTTGATGCTATTTGGGTCATTGTGGACCGGTTGACCAAGTCAGCACATTTTCTGGCCATTAAGAAGACTGATGGAGCAGCGGTCAGATTGCATGGGGTGCCAGCGAGTATTGTGTCTGATAGGGATTCTAAGTTCACTTCGGTGTTCTAGAGAGCATTTCAGGCAGAGATGGGCACTAAGGTACATATGAGTACAGCTTATCATCCCCAGACAGATGGACAGTCAGATAGGACGATCCAGACGTTGGAGGATTTGCTGAAGATGTGTGTGTTGGATTGGGGTGGCCTTTGGGCAGATCACTTGAGCTTGGTAGAGTTTGCTTACAACACAGTTACCAAGCGAGTATTGGCATGGCTCCTTATGAGGCTTTGTATGGGAGGCCGTGTCATACACCGTTATGCTGGTCTCAGGTGGGGGAGAGGAGCATGTACGAGACAGATTTTGTTCAGGAGACCTCAGAGAAGATTCGGGTTCTCAAGCTGAACATGAAGGAAGGTCAGGATCGGTAGAGGAGTTATGCCAAAAGGAGGAGGAGAGATCTTGAGTTTCAGGTGGGAGATAGAGTGTACCTCATGATGGCCATGTTGCGGGTCCGAACAGGTCATTGACTGGGACTAAGTTGAGTCTGAGGTATATGGGTCCGTTCAGAGTGATTGAGCGAGTTGGACCAGTGGCATATAGACTGGAGTTACCTGAGGTTATGCGAGCATTCCATAAGGTTTTCCATGTGTCTATGTTGCGGAAGTGTCTCCGTGAGGATAATCAGTTGTTGGCTAAGATTCCTGAAGATCTCCAGCCTGACATGACTTTGGAGGCGAGACCAATGAGGGTTCTCGGAAGGAGGATCAAGGAACTTCGGAAGAAGAAGATTCCTTTGATGAGAGTCCTTTGGGACTGTGGTGGTGTTGAGGGAAAGTTTCCTGAAATAAAAGTTTCTGAAAGAGGAAAGATTTCAAGAGTGGAAAGTTCTAAAAATAGAAAGTTTTATTGGAGTTAGAATTGTCCATTCTTATTGGTTGTGAGCCTTGAAGGGGCTAGTGTGGCCTTCGTGGCGGACTTTTGAGTCATTGTGCCCGGGTGTGGCGGTCTTTTGAGACATTGTGTGGCCTTTGTGGTGGGTTGTTTAGCCATTGTGTGGCCTTTGTGGCAGGCTGTTTAGCCAATTTTGTGGCCTTTGTGGCGGGCTGTTTAGCCAATTGTGTGGCCTTTGTGACAGGCTGTTTAGCCACAGTGCCTGTTTAGGCGGTCCTTCGGGACAGATGGTCTTTGTGACTGTCCTTCGGGACAGATGGTCTTTGTGACGGTCCTTTGGGACAGATGGTCTTTGTGATGGTCCTTCAGGACAGATGGTCTTTGTGATGGTCCTTCAGGACTAGTGCCCTTGGTGGCGGTCCTGTTGAGGACATCTGTTTGGCCATTGTGGCGGTCTTGTTTAGGACAGATTGTTTGGCCTAGGTGGCGGTCTTGTTTAGGACATTTGTTTGGCATTTGTGGCGGTCCTGTTTAGGACATTTGTTTGGCCCTAGTGGCAGTGAGATGATCCATGTGTGGTCATGAGGTATTCCAGTGAGAGAAATATGTGGTTTGTAGGACATTGTGATGTTTTACGCAAGCCACGGGAAGGATACCTGGATAGGGATAGGACTCAGACGTGTTCAGAATTGTTTGCTCGCGACTCTTAGAGGACTTAGGTTCTCCTAGTATCGTCATATTCTGAGACTTTGTGGCTCGGAAGTATGGTTGGTATATCGACTTCGGATGATAATCCGAGGGTGCGCTGTAGGGTGGTAACCCGAGAGACGAATATTGGACTTCCTTTTATATTATGGCATGTAGGCTTAGGCCCGATGAGGAGCCAACATTATGGCATGTAGACTTAGGTCTGATGAGGAGCCACTAAAAACACAAGGCTTAGGCCTGTGAGTAAATAAAAGTCCAAAAGTCGAGAGCAAATATTGCCAGGAGCGTGAGCCTATCGCCAAGAGGTGATCTTCTGTAGATCGGTCGGAGGAGTGCGGGTCGTGGAGACGGTTGCACGGGAGTCCTTGGCTGATGGTTGTTTGAGATTCGAGGACGAATCTATGTTGGTGGGGGAGAATTGTAACATCCGCGAACCAATTATTGGTTTCTGGGATGGGTGTCGATCGACACCAGGGTGGTGTCGGTCGACACCAATGTTTTGCTGGTTCGACTAGTTCGATTTAATTATAGATTTTTGGTCAGTTTGGTTTGGGAGAACCATTAAACCGTGATATTTAAGTGGGGGAACGATCTAGGTCGTGTTTTGTTGTTGTCTAGCCGCTGAAAACAAAGAGAAAGAGGAGAAAATATTGTTCTTCAGTTTTTGGGAGTTTTTGTGAGATTTCAAGTCTTTCTGGATGAGATCTTGCTGTGGGAGTGAGGATTCAAGGCTAGTAACGTGTGGGAAGCTTGGTGGGAGTGTGGATTCATTCATTGTTGGTCAGAATTTTCCTGCAGAGAGGTGAGTGCATGACCATGGCTAATCTAAGCCTTTGATTTCCTTGTTCTTGCTTGTTTGATGTTGTTTTGTGTGTTTTTCTTGCTGGGATTGGTTGCTACAGGTTCCTATGGACGTTTTTGGCTTGGGTTCTGAGTATTCGATGATTTGGTGGAGTTTTGGGAACGAGATTCGACTCTCGGCTTTGTGCGGATCGCAGTTGCAGAGGTAGTGTCGATTGACACCACTTGGTGTCGGTCGACCCCAGCAGGACGGCATCGATCGACACTGTGGGGTAGTGTCGGTCGACACCAATGCCTGTGTCGGTTGACACTTGACTGGTGTCGGTCGACACCTCCCTTCCAGCGAGACAATGTTTGTTTTCCTGGTTTGTATGTTTTGTTTGTTGTTTGTATGGAACATTGGAATCATTGTTGCTTGTGTGTATAGCCCAATAGATGGGAGGATTGCCTCACTGAGTGTTTATCAAATACTCATGCATCTCAATATGTGTTTGTGGTGCAAGTAAAGGCAAAGTGTGATCGTGGACTCAAGGCAATGAAGAGGAGGATGTTCTAGGGACTCGATTGGATGTTGTCTGGCATTGCTAGGTTGCTAGAGTTGGGTCATTAGAAACATTGCTAGGTTGTTGATTCTATGTTCTCTAGATGATTGGTTATTGGATTATTGTTATATATTGATTATTATTTATTTTATTGTTGGATTATTATTGGATATCGGTATTGTTTATTTCCGCTGTTGGTTGTGATTGTGGTTAGGTGGCTAGTGGGTATGGGACCACTAGTTGTAGATTATTATTTATTATTATTATTAATATTATTATTAATATAATTATTTATTATTAAAAAAAAACGGGTCAGGTCGTTTCAGTTTGGTTATAACTTGTCTATGTTATCTTTTTTTTGTCTACCTACTAGGAACTTCTCCTCTAGATTGTTGCACATGCTATTCTTCAATGGAATCTAATTGAAACGTTTAATCTCTCTTTTTAAACAACTAATACGCTATGTCCTCTACAATATTGACTACCTTTTCTCCATTTTCTAACCAAAAACTTTGCCATTTGTCCTCCATATGAATAATATCCACCATATACTATTTGACAACTTTGTTCTGTCCATCAAGGTTATCACTTGCAGACATTTTTTTGTACCTTTTGTCCATTGTCAAACCGAAAATTGACCCTTCTCGTCTACAAACTTGACAACTATTTTTTTTCAAACAGATTTAAACATTTACTCCCTCCTTTATCTACATCTATGAATTCTCCATTCCATATCCTTGTAACACATGATATAACAAACTTGACATGTATCTTGACTCTATCAAGGATCAAGGTAATTTTATTGGATTTTACTCAATTGACTCTCTACAATCTCCATTTATTCCCTTAACTAAATTGTTACCAACCACAAAAAATATAACATAACCTTATATCATTAAAGACCTTCAAACTACTAGAGCAGGTTATTATTGGAGTGCCTTAATGATAGCTAAAACTCCATACCAGCATCTTTTTTAAAGTCGTCGTATCACAACACATCCTAAGAATTCATAGCAAATATGTCTACACGAAATCAAAACAAAGCTTAACCTTCTTTTTTCACTACCCGATCATATTCAGTTATCAATAGTACTTTTATTAGCTAAATATGGGGTCCACTGCTCGCTACTAGTAAAACTGGAATGGATCGTGTGATTCACCACCATGTTCTCAAGAATGTGAATCTAGATACCTTTCTAAATGCACTTTTTCTTGTTAACAAGTCCTCCAAGTTTCACCCTTTCTTCATAAGGTGTGTTAAGGCTGGTAACCCGTACGCATGTTATTTGGATAGTCTTCACCTTACAGCTACGGAAGGTATGATCGACGAAGCCATAAACCTACTCTTCAATACTATTCCATTTTCCGAGGAAATGCAGTTTACCCTTTGCTTGTTCTTGATATGTGTTGGTCACTACCACGAGGGTGTCTCCATAATGGCTTCATTTAGGGAACGTGTTGGGTCCTATCGAATGGTCGAATATTTTTCAGAAATTGTGTTCGAAAACATTCGGAGAATTGGGTCCACGCCCAATCAAAAATTGTAGCTCCACCTGGAGGCTTTTAATGTTCCAAAATGTGTTGGTGATGGCTTTATATGCACCATAGGTTCCCATTGTGAAGCTTGCTTTGTATGGTGGACGACTATTCAGTTCATTTGTATGTTCTAATTTTCTATCAGTTTGTCATTTTAAGCTCTGCATGTAAAATTCTATGCATTAGTTGTGTTTTCAAAGTAATCATGCTGTTGTAGACAAATTTTCGCATCTACTATCCACAAAGCTCCTGTTAACAAACCTCTTATGTAGTTTATGCCATTATGGACAATGTTTATATGCTTTGATGGACATTTCAAATGACCGCCTTGGTCCATCATATTGTCTAGCCTTTTTTGTAACCAAACTAAATCGTCCAAGTCTAGTTAGACTAACTGCATTTGATTTTTTCTTTACTCGAGTTTATGCTCCACTCGAGAAGTTTTTTGTCCATCAATCAGCTTTGACGTTGCGTGTTAGTTTACACATACATAAAGGTGACAACCTTTATCAAGCAAAAAAGAGAATCTAACATTGTATTTAATTTTTTAATTATTTTCTCCAAAATATCCCAAAATAAAGAAGGAGAGCCCTAAACCAAAGCCATCCATATACATATACTAACTCGTTTCCACCATCAAACCTTCGTCTTCTACACTTTTTTTACCGGAAAGTAAGTTAAATAGGAATATGGGCCAATACAGCTACAATCAACCATCGTCTTCCTTAGTTAAATCTGTTAAGTCACGTGACAGCAATGGACAACACTATGGGATTCCACTCAAATGCTGGTGTGGTGGGAACCTGGAAATGATCACACATCGGGCTGGTGAAAACCAGGACCGCCTGCTCTACAATTGTGTTAGATCTGATGTAAACCGGGATCTGAAGTTATTATTTCTATCATTTTACGATCCCTATATTCACTCTTATTTGTTATTTTCTTTAAATCAAGGATGGTGGTTTGCATCTCAATAAGTTGTGGGACCGCTGCGTTGTCTAGAAAGTCCATGACCTACAATGGAAGCTTGAGGAGTGTGATGACCAAATTGAATTTCTCACCAGTGGACCAAATTGAATTCCATCTACCGCTCTTTTCAACCATATGCCTCTCATGGCTTGAAGCCTCTCATATTATCATGACATGGTGGTGCATCATTCCACAACAAAGGATCATATTCATCTATCACATGTCCTCCAACAAAATCAACGAAATCGTCATCCCCATTTCCAACCAAATGATCAGTTTCATCTTGCTCAGGTCCTCCAACTGCAACTAGCGCATTACTTTCAGTCGCATTACCATTTTCTCCTTCCACCCTTTCCAAATTGTTGGCCCGAGAAGTCTCTCCGACCTCATTTGCTGTCACACCCTTCATTGCCTCGTCAACAACAAAAGGATCCCATTCATGAGGGTAGTCTTTGTTAATTCGATCTGTCCACTTATCTAAATTATAATTTAGACTATCGTATACTTCCATTACATCTTCCATTGTCCTCGTTATGGACAATCGCATGGGATCATGTCCATTGCTTATATTTTTGTCCCCAACTTCTAATATTCTCGACAACGTTAACTGGCAATCGCTTTCTTCTTGACTTTCGTCCACTCCAGTGTTGTTGTCCACTCCAGTATTGTTGTCCAGTACTCTGTTGGTGTCTACTCCATTGTTGTTGTCCACTACATTTTCCTCAAAATGAAGTTCATTGCACACTCCTCTGTAGTTTTCCACTCCATCGTTGTTGTCCACACCCACTAGATTGTCCTCTATATGTACTTCATTACACACTCCTCTGTTGTTTTCCACTCCATTGTTGTTGTCCACTCTGTTGACATTGTCCCCAATCGTTGTTCTAGTGGACCACGCACCCACTTCCTTGTCCTCACCATCTGGCTTACTCTTCTTTACCACCACTTCACTTATTGTGTCTACCACATTCTTCTTTTTACTCGTACTCTCCATGGAAACCACTCCACTTTCAATGTTTCCAACCTTCTTCCCCACCTTTGACTTATATACTGCTTCTACTTGTTCGACATAAGCCGCCAAAACTGAATCATCAAGGAAATCATCTCCTTCGCTAGATTCTTCCCCAATACCACCCACCTTGCTCTTAAATAAAGCTATAGCACACCGATTTCTTACTTCAATTCCTTGAACTACTGCCACTCACTTTGAGATTTTATTCCCACCGGAGGCATTTTACCTTGACTCATAACCCACGCCTCCCTTTATAACAAAAACTCATGCTTATCCTCGTTTCTTCTGCACAAAAACTGAAAATTTGTGCGACTCTTCTTTCTAACTCCTTTATTGTTGTCCCTCTGTCATAGGACACGCACCTTGCCAATTCTCCCATGCGTGGCATAAATTTCCAGATCCTGCTAGCTGCACGCTCCCACTCCCCAACTATAACACACACACTTTCTTCCATGCCTTCATACACAAATGACAACACAAGGTACTTTCAGCTAAAAATTTGAAAACTTTGCCCTTTTATACATTACAAATAAGGACAATAAATGCATTCCAACAATACCTCCGGAAAAAAACCGCAGCCAAAAATCATATCCACACCACCAAAATGATCAGCTGCTTTCGCCCACCATTAACTCCCTCTCTCTCTCAAAATTACTTCCCTCTGATTCCTTTTGTCCTTCACCAAACACATTTTTTATTTTTAATTCACAAAACTTGCTACTTCCTTTTGTCCACAATTAATGCCACACAGCTACAGTGTCGAACATTAAATGCTAAGTTAGACTCACCGTACAACCACGCCGCATAATTATATGTCCCATAAAACGCAAAATGGCATCTTTTTTTATCTTAAATAGATTTTTGAGATTTTCCCTAACATTGGACAGGAGGGCAGCATCTTTATTTTACCTATCACTTGTGGTATACCGCACAAGAGGTTTAGAAATGTTGTTTAACTGAAAACTTCTATAGCGAATGTGGTACAATTGACAAAAATCTCTAGTTTTTAGGTGTAAGGTTTAGTATTTAGGATTTAGGGATTAGTTTTTAATATAAAAAATTTAGTTATATTTTGTGGTATTTTTGGAAAAAAAAACATTTTAGTGTTATTTTTGGAAAAGAAAACTAAAGGAGGTTTTTTGGGAAAAAAACTCATTTTAGTGGTATTTATGAGAATTTCCCTAATTTTTTTCGAGATCATAATTTTATATATGTCGTTTGAAATGCAATATCAAAATTAAAGGTTTGATAAATTTTTAATGCAAATTCTTATTTTTATAGCAAATGTAAATTAAATTTCAATACATAAATGCGCTTAAATAGATCTCTTGTTTGCCCTTAAATGTTTATTCTTGTAGAAAATAAGATTTACGGTAAATGGTTTTAAAATAAAATATTACACATTATTTTTATCTCTGCATTAGGTTTTTTTTGTCTTGGCTATCTTCACCTGCATTTTTTATTTGTGTGATTATTAGTATTGTAAAATGTTAATGGATAAGTTTTAAAAATAAGAATTCATAGAACATACACAAATACAATTCTAAATCATAACCAGACTTACACCTTCATATAAAAATGAAGAAATTCTATATACATAGAATTATTTTGACATAACATTATTTTCTAAACGAGAAAATAAAACTAAAAATAAGCACTACATTTTATTGGTTTTACATCGGTTTTATGGAAATTAATCTATAGATCTTTGTATATGAGGTCCAAAGGCATCACATCATTTGAAGTTTTTGTATACTATTGCTGCAATTACATTCTTATTGCCAAATCTCCAGAACGACCTCTCTTTTTTTCTACAAGCTGCACTAACATGGAAGAAAAATGGAACATGTCAATGAAGTCAAGAGCATATAGCTTCTAATGTACAAGCTGATTAGTTACCTTTAGCGGATTGTTGTCATATTTTTCTTGTTTTCTCGTCTTTTTTAAAGTATCAAAACTCATGCTTTAAAACTAAATAATTATGAAACAATCCGACCCTTTTTTTCTTAATAACCTAATATCTATTGATCTCATACTCACTAGCAACATACCCCCAAACATCAACAACAAAGGATAACAATAATAAATCAACTCCAATCAATAACCATCAAGGAAATAGCATAACATCAATTCCAACAATAATCCAGAACATAACCAATAATGAAATCAACATTCCTAACATCTATTCTAGACCAACAAGTTCCACTCTAGCATCCTAACAAGACACAGAGTAAACAACCGAGCCTCTAGAACATCCTCCTCTGCATCGCCTTGATCCCACAATTACACTTTGCTTTTACCTGCGCCACCGCACAAAAGAGAGGCGTAACTATTACAAGAAATACTTAGTGAGGCAATCCTTCCATCTACTGGGCTATACACACAAGCAATAAGATCTCTCATACCACAAACAACAAGAAATAAACAAACCAGGAACATGCATAAAGCAACACGACATAAACCGGTTACTGCAGAAGGGTGTCAACCAACACCTCCATATGGTGTCGACCGACGCTCGCTAAGTCCCCGAGAAATCCTCACGTTAGTGTCGACCGACACCGATGCCGAGCACCGATTTCCTTCGAACGGAACCTCTGAATCTTGCCTCTAAGCTTCTCTTTTTTGTCCCACATGAACCCAAGAATGAATCCAAGCCTCAGGAGCTACGAAAAACTCACAATCAACCAAAAGAAACAACCACACAACACACAAAATCACAGAAACATAGATCTTAGCTTAGATAAGCCATGGTCATGCACTCACCTTAGCCAAACAATGAGATCAATGCCCAAATGACGAAGCTACCACCACACCAACCTTCCCACCACGTCCCTAGTCTTGGATCCACACTCTCCAGGAAGAAAATTCTCTCACAGATCAAAGGAATCTCCCAAAAACCTCAAGAACAGTCTATGGAACACTCTTTTCTTTTCTTTTTCTCTCTAAAACTCTCAGAAACGGCTAAAGAGACGAAGGTAGTCGAGTTCTCCCTTTTAAACTCGTTTCTAGGGCTTCCCTAAACCAGCCACGCGACTGGAGAATTAAAATCGAACCGATTTGACCAACCGCGAATGATGTCGACCGACACCACAAGGAGTATCGATCGACACCCCTACCAGAAATCCAATTTCTTGTCCACGGATGTTACAATTCTCCCCCACCAGCATAGATTCGGCCTCGAATCTAGCATTAATCCAACAGCCAAGGATCTCCGGTGCAACCAACACTATGGCTCGCACATCCTCCGACCAACTATGAGGACTCATTCTGACCAATAACCCGCTGACCAGAACTACCTCTATGGCTCTCGTAGGAACATCACAATGTCCTACGGCCAACACTCACCACAAAGGCTACCAAAACGTCACAAAGACCCTAAAGACGTAACAAAGACTCCAAACACGTCACAGAGACCACACAAACGTCCCGCAAGACCGCCACTAAGGCCACAAAAATGTCCAAAAAGGACCGCCACTAAGGCCACAAACGTTACTGGGACCGACACCATGGTATCTGGTGTCACTAACACCATCGCCAAGGTATCCGGCGTCACTAAAACCACTACCACTGACCGGTGTCACCAAGAACTCTGTCACCAAGACCACCGTCATGTACAAAACGTCACTAAGACATACTACCACTGACAAGCGTCACCAAGATCTTTGATGCCACAAACAACAACAAATAAACAAACTAGGAACATGCACAAAGCAACATAACATAAACCGGTTACTGTAGAACGGTGTCGACCAACACTGGTCATCTGGTGTCGACTGACACCACAACTGGTGTCAACCGACACCTGCTCGACAATCCCAAAACCCTGACAGTGTCGACAGCCACCTCCACATGGTATCAACCGATGCTCACTAAGTCCCCGAGTTGCCTTGCGTTGGTGTCGACCAACACCGATGTCGAGCTGAGATTTCCTTCGAACAGAACCTCCGAATCTCACCTCCAAGCTTCTACTTTTCGTCCCACACGAATCCAAGAACGAATCTAAGCCTTAGGAGCTACGAAAAACTACCATCCAACCAAAAGAAACAACCACACAACACACAAAATCATAGAAACAATGATCTTAGTTTAGATAAGCCATGGTTGATGTTCATATATTTTACCTTGTTTTCCCTTAGTTTATTCACAACTTTTGCATCTTTTGCTATCCATTTAGGCCATTATTGTGTAGCTTTAGGACTAATCATGCATTAGAGTATAGTTGCATTGCATTTGCATCTTTTCATGAATAAACAGGTGATTTTGGAGCTTAAGGAGCATGGAAGCAATGCTGAGGAGAAGTGAAGCAATCCTGAGGAGAAAACAAGAGAGTTAAGGCTGTAGAATCAAGGTCCGGAGTCCAACTCGACCGCACACTCGACCACCACTCGACCGTGTGCTGAGAAGGACTCGACCGAGTGGAGAATGCATGAGAGAAGCCAGCTCGACCAGCCACTCGACCGAGCACTGGTCGAGTTGACCGAGCCGTTGACTGCTTTGACTTTTTGTATTTTTAGGGCTTCCACCTCACCTCCTATATAAGGCCCTTGTACCTGCAGCCACCAAAGAGTCCAGCTTTTTAGAGAGTCTAAAACCTAGTTTTTACCTTTTTTAGATTTTATTCCTTTTGCACTTTCTTTTATTTTAGATTTTGTACTTGTTTAAGAAAGAAAGACTAGATTCTTGTATTTTGTTTGTTTCATAACTTTCAAAATATTAAGATTTCGAGTTTTATTTCTTCATCAATATTGTAGATCTCTGTTTCATCTTTCTAATGATGCAAGTTTCAATATTTTCTGGGTTTTTGACATATTTCACCATGTGTTCTTGTGAGTAGTTTGCTTAGGACCTTGAGGATGGGTTAGGCTGGGTTGATCTTGTGGTTTATTTGATTTGGTCAAGCTTGATTGTTGTAGATCTCTTCTAGGCTAGATGTTCTTAATGCTGATCCTATATCTGAGAAGGTAGGGTTTGATTTCAAGCATCTTAGCATCACACCAATGTCTAAGGAGCATAGATAAGGCTAGATCTAGATTGTTGTAGATCTCTTCTAGGCTAGATGTTTTTGCATTGGTCAAGCTTGATTGTTGTAGATCTCTTCTAGGCTAGATGTTTTTGCATTGCTCTGTTTTTCTTGTGTTGCTCTGTTTTCACGTTTAGTCTAGCTCGACCCTGTACTCGACCTACACTCGGTCGAGTGCTGCTTGAGTTCATCCCCAGAACTTGTGTTTATGATTTGTGATTGTCTTGTTTCATTCCTGTTTCATTTCCATTGCATTCACTTAGTTTTCTGTTCATTACTTGTCTTGCATTAGTTCATCAGCATAGTGTCTACTTCTGTTCTAGTTTCATTATAGCTTTAATTTGTCTGTTCTGTTTGCATTTAGTATCTTGTTCTAGTTGTTTTTACTTTCTGCATTTCATATCTCATTATAGGATTGTTAGTGACAAACAATCTTTACAATTGGCTTGACTTAGACTCATATGCACATCTTGATTGTTCACAAACACTCAGATTGGATTGAAACCTCTTATACTACAATTGCATAAGGGGAATTGAAACACCCTGACTTCTATTCATTCCATACATCATCATTCCATACATCATTCATTCACCACACCACAAAGAAAGTCAGTTTCAATTTGGCGTCGTTGCCCATTTGAGTGTGTTTTGTGACATTTAGGATCATTATTAGTCTAAGATTAAGTTCGTTTAAACACTTGTGAAGTTACTGAACTCGAATCTTCCTTTGCTTGGCTGTTTTGTGTTTCAGGTACCCACTCGACCACCTACTCGACCACCACTCGACCGAGCTGTGATCAAGCACTTGATCGAGCCAGAAGCCGGATCTAAATAGCCATTACTTCCGAGTCGACTCGACCACCCACTCGAGCCTGCGCTCGACCGTGTACCTGTTCGAGTCTGTAGTAGAGTTTGTTGATGCACACAAGGTCAAAAGGCAAAGATAGTCTTCAACAGCCTATTGACAACATCCACAGGCTACAAAAGGGTTTGAGACATAAGCAGGGAAGAATAGTTCAACAACAACAAGGTCAAGACATCATGGAGCAACCAGCTATCCATGAGCAGAGACCAAGGCACATTGGTGCAGGAGATGCACCCAATACCCACAACCAAAGGGCTGGAATTGTGCCACCTTCAGTAGCAAACAATAACTTTGAGATCAAGAGTGGATTGATCTCAATGATACAAGCCAACAAATTTCATGGGTTGCCAATGGAGGATCCACTAGATCACCTTGATGAGTTTGACAGAATATGTGGACTCACAAAGATCAATGGAGTGAGTGAAGATGGATTCAAATTAAGGCACTTCCCATTTTCTCTTGGAGACAAAGCTCACCTTTGGGAGAAGACTCTTCCTACTGGAGCTATCACCACATGGGATGCATGCAAGAAAGCTTTTCTGGCCAAGTTCTTCTCCAATACAAGGGCTGCTAGGTTGAGGAATGAAATTTCTGGGTTTGCTCAAAGGAATAATGAGAGCTTTTGTGAAGCTTGGGAGAGGTTTAAAGGATTCCAGACTTAGTGCCCTCACCATGGCTTCAGCAATGAGTCACTTCTAAGCACCTTGTATAGAGGAGTGCTTCCCAAGATAAGAATGCTTCTTGATACAGCCTCTAATGGAAACTTCCTCAACAAGAATGTGGAAGAAGGATGGGAATTAGTTGAGAATCTTGCTCAATTTGATGGCAATTATAATGAGGACTATGATAGGACCATAAGGGGCTCCTCAACTGATCAAGAGGACAAGTATAAGAAGGATTTGAAGATGGTCAATGAGAAACGTGACAAGATACTCCTAAGCCAGTCCAAGTCCATTCACTTCATTGGTGAAGAAGAAGCTCCAGTTCAAGAGGGGGAGCCTGAATTTGCTGAGTTGTGCTACATGCAAAACCAGGGAGGATTCAAAGGCTACAACCAAGGAGGTTTCAAAAACAACAATCTCTCTTATATGAGCACAAATGTGGCCAACCCTCAAGACCAAGTCTATCCACCTCAACAACCTCAACAGCAACAAAACTACATCCCCAAGCAACAACATCAAGTGTTCCAGCCCCAATTGTGTCCCCCACCAGGGTTTCAGACTAACCAAGGCCAGGAACAAGACTTAAGAGCAATGATGCAACAGTTGTTGATTGGGCAAACACAAGGCAAGATTAAGGAAGCCAAACAGTTTGCTGAATTGAATCAAAGGCTCACATCACAGTACAATGATCTGAACATGAAGTTTGAAGGTCTCAACTCCAGAGTGAAGTATATGGAGAGCAACATTGCCTCTACTTCAGCTCCTAAACCCAACCAACTCCCTGGAAAAGCTGTTCAAAATCCAAGGGAGTTCACTGCAAAAGCCATTCATATCTCTGATGAGGAAGTCACTGAGGACAATGAAGTCCAAGTTTGGGGGAATTCATTAGTTACTGAAGCCCCAAGTGACGTTTGTGCAAAGCTACTGGAGTCCGCTATTGCACTCGACCAAGTACTCGAACAGCCACTCGACCGAGTGCATGCTCGAGTGGTCGATCGAGTTGCAGACTCAGAAGATGTCAAGCCTGCTAAGTACATTCCTCCTGCTTACAAGCCACCTCTTCTATTCCCAGGACGTTTCAAAGCACAAAAGATTAAGGAGCTTAGGGAAATCATTGAGAGAAAGGAGATGATGGCTAAGCAACAAGAAGAAGAGAGAGTTTTAAAGGAAGAAGCTGTGGTTGAGGAAGTGTTGGCCATACAAGAGATCACCATTGCTTACCAAGAAGAAGAGAGAGGACCTGCCTTGGAACAGTATGATCCATATCCTCTCTACAAAGATTTTTTGCTTGATTTGTCAAAGAAGAAGGCTGAAGCTCAAGATGAGAAGGATCTTGAGGACCTTGGAGGAGTTATCATTCCAATCAAGCTTAAGGATCCAGGTCCATTCTATCTGCCTTGCACACTTAGCTATCTCCACTACAACCAATGCCTTTGTGATTTAGGAGCTTCAACAAGTGTGATGCCATACTCCATAGCACAAAAGCTTGGGAGAACTGATTTCAAATCCACCAACCTTCATATATGTCTAGCTGATGGGTCAAACAAGGAGATAGTTGGAAGGTTGGAGAATGTCCCAGTCAAGATAGGGAAGGCAAGGGTTCACACTGATTTTGTGGTGTTGGAGATGGACAAGGAACCTGAAGATCCAATCATTCTTGGAAGGCCATTCCTAGCCACTGTTGGAGCAGTTATTGATGTCAAAGAGGGTCTTGTGACCTTGAACATTTCTGAAGATAAAGCCATGAAGTTTAACATCTATAACCCAACAAACCTTCCTACCATTGATGATCAACCTTTTACTATCAAGGACAAAGGAGGTCAAGAAGGTTTAAGTGGTGAAGCAAATCCAAAGGCTAAGCTCTCCTCTCAAGATGATTCTATGGAAAAGCTTAAGAGGTCAGTTCAAGAGTTGACTAGTATGGTTGAGGATCTCCAAGTTAAGCTGAACAAGAGGTCCTTAAGGAAAGCAAGACCAAGGCTCAAAATCAAGAAGAAATATGGTTTGTGTGTTAAGGGTGAGGAGATCAAGGATCAACTTCACAATGATCAAGAGGTTCCAGAGAGGATTTCATCACCTCCTTGGTATCTAAACCAAGTCTAAAAAGGACACCAAAGTCAAGCTTAGTGACTTTAAACAAGCTCACTAAGGAGGAAGTCCCTAAGGTATCCTTTGTATATATGGTTTATTTTCCTTGTAGTTTTGATGTGTTTTCTTTTATGTTTGTGTTGGACAGACCTTTAGGTGAAAATGTAGTTGGGTAAGGAGAGATTTAGACTTGGAGAAGGAGACTCGCAGGCCCACTCGACCTGCCCACGAGAGGTACTCGACCGAGCTAGAAAGGAATTAAGGCCCATTTGATCTTCAAATCGCTAGAACGATCAAGTGGAGGGAAGCAAGGTACATATTGTTTAAGGTTTTTGGTATTTTGATTTTGTTTTGGTATTTTCACGATCAGGGAAGCAAGGGAGACCAGATAGAAGAGGAAAAGAAGATTCGTGCTCCAGCTCGACCCCACCACTCGAGCACGTACTCGACCGAGTCCCGGTCGATTCCCATCGTCGAGCTGCCCCAATCTCCACCTCCAAGTCAACAGCAAGACCCCAACTACTCCTATGACATCATGCAGATGGATGTGGACAACTACTTCCACAATCCCTAAGGTACCACTATCACCTTCACTTGTAGATATCATTGCATTTGATGTTGTGTTTTGTGATTTGTTTTTACTCTTGAATCCTCAATCAAATTTCTTTCACACAGAGACTGTGTGATTTAAGTTTGGGGGAGGGTTTGAAATAGCATTTGATGTTGTGTTTTGTTTTCTTATTTCAAATTTTTAGCATCATCATGTTAATACTTGCATAGCATCTAAGGCATAGAAAAACCCTAAAAATTTGAAAATTTTTGAAAAAATCTTTATTAAAAAAAAAGAGTGTTCATGTAGTTTGCACTGCACATTAGGATCTTGTTTAGCATGTTTCATGTAGGATTGTATAGTATTTGCATTAGGGATCTATGATGATTATTCCCTTGTTAGCTTGTTTATTCACTAGACTAGGATCAATGCCCAAGTTAATAGTACTTTGATGCTAGTTGAGTGGTTAGAAGCATAAGATTGAACCAAGCCTTGAATTCCTACATTTCATTTGGTCTAAATTGAAGCATGTTGAGATTTGAAACCATTTCCTATTTATAAGAACCTAATATTGACTTTAAATTATCAATGTGTGCATTGCCTTAAACTCATGGATACCATATACATATTTGGATCATCTTCTTCCTTTTTACCACTCTTGTTGATCCAAGTAGCTGATTTCCTCATTAAGAATCAGTACTCCTACCCCTAAACCAAACCTTCTTTCAAGCCATGTTTATTCTTGTGTGTGTGAGGCCTTTTTGGGATTGAGCTTGGTAGAAAGTGTTAGGTTTGAACTGACAAGAGTAAAGCCTTGTGTAGTTCTAGTTTGCATTTTTCAAACTAGATAGGACTAGGTGGTTCACTTGTTGGGTTTGGGACTTGGCTATTATGAAAAGAAAAGAGAAAAATAAAAAGAAAGAAAAGAGGGTAGAGTCTTTAAGAGGAGAATGTGTTTAAGTAAAAGTCTAGTGAAAGGATGGGAAGTAAAAAAAATGTTGAGAAGGGTTCTAATTAAAGAAAAAAAAAGAAAGAAAAGGAAAGTCTAGCAAAATGCTTATATGTCTTGAGAATAAGAAGAAAAGAGAATCATAGCAAATAAGTAAGAATCCTCCATCCCACTAGAAAGATCAAATAAGAAACATCTCCTAAGACTTGAAAACCAAAAGAGAAAAGGGTGAAAAAGAAGAGAAAAAGTTAAAGGGTAGAACTAGGATCATTTGGGTTTAGATTGCTAGGATAAAACACTTTGGGAGCCTTTGGGTAGACAAGGTTTTATTCTTGTATGTGTCTAGGTGTTTTTACCTTTAGCATTCTTCTAAAGCTCAATCCATTTTCATGAGAGAACCTTGATTTTGATAAGCCCTACTCTAAAAAGAGATCATCATTGTCTCAAAGCCTTTATTTCCAAGCCAAATGAGTTTAAGCATTGCATAGAATTGATTAATGTTCTTGATAGGAAATGGTTGATTTGAATGCATGTGGATGTCTAAGGCTCAAATCAGTAAAGGTTGTGATATGCTTGTCTAAAGTCTTTAAGTATAGCTCATTCAACTTGCATCATAGTACTAGTAACTTGGACATTGATTCTAGATAGTCTATTTGCAAGCTTTGGGAGCTGAGATCCCACTTTCAAACCTCACCTACCTTCTTTTGTCTTGATTATTTGCTTGAGGGCAAGCAAAGACTAAGTTTGGGGGTGTTGATGTTCATATATTTTACCTTGTTTTCCCTTAGTTTATTCACAACTTTTGCATTTTTTGCTATCCATTTAGGCCATTATTGTGTAGCTTTAGGACTAATCATGCATTAGAGTATAGTTGCATTGCATTTGCATCTTTTCATGCATAAACAGGTGATTTTGGAGCTTAAGGAGCATGGAAGCAATGCTGAGGAGAAGTGAAGCAATACTGAGGAGAAAACAAGAGAGTTAAGGCTGTAGAATCAAGGTCCGGAGTCCAACTCGACCGCACACTCGACCACCACTCGACCGTGTGCTGAGAAGGACTCGACCGAGTGGAGAATGCACGAGAGAAGCCAGCTCGACCAGCCACTCGACCGAGCACTGGTCGAGTTGACCGAGCCGTTGACTGCTTTGACTTTTTGTATTTTTAGGGCTTCCACCTCACCTCCTATATAAGGCCCTTGTACCTGCAGCCACCAAAGAGTCCAGCTTTTTAGAGAGTCTAAAACCTAGTTTTTACCTTTTTTAGATTTTATTCCTTTTGCACTTTCTTTTATTTTAGATTTTGTACTTGTTTAAAAAAGAAAGACTAGATTCTTGTATTTTGTTTGTTTCATAACTTTCAAAATATTAAGATTTCGAGTTTTATTTCTTCATCAATATTGTAGATCTCTGTTTCGTCTTTCTAATGATGCAAGTTTCAATATTTTCTGGGTTTTTGACATATTTCACCATGTATTCTTGTGAGTAGTTTGCTTAGGACCTTGAGGATGGGTTAGGCTGGGTTGATCTTGTGGTTTATTTGATTTGGTCAAGCTTGATTGTTGTAGATCTCTTCTAGGCTAGATCTTCTTAATGCTGATCCTATATCTGAGAAGGTAGGGTTTGATTTCAAGCATCTTAGCATCACACCAATGTCTAAGGAGCATAGATAAGGCTAGATCTAGAGCTTACCATTAGGCTTGCTAAGAGATTAGAAGTCTTGTTTGGTTTGAGATGTATTGCTTAATGCCTGCTTGTGTAGATTCTTTACTTTGTGAGAACAAGTCTAGAAATGCATAGGTTTGATTGTTTCATGCCATGAGAGTGGATTAAACATGTCTTAGAATAGTATGTCTAGAGATCAGCTCAAAGTTTGCTTGAGATTTGTTGACCAAGTTAGATAACCACAATGATTAGCTCAGCCCATGAATCCCTCCTCAAGGCCTTCTTTGTTTATTAATATCTTAGTCTAAATATCATTGCTTGCTTGTTGTTTGATTAGTTTTTGCATTGCTCTATTTTTCTTGTGTTGCTCTGTTTTCACGTTTAGTCTAGCTCGACCCTGTACTCGACCTACACTCGGTCGAGTGCTGCTCGAGTTCATCCCCAGAACTTGTGTTTATGATTTGTGATTGTCTTGTTTCATTCCTGTTTCATTTCCATTGCATTCATTTAGTTTTCTGTTCATTACTTGTCTTGCATTAGTTCATTAGCATAGTGTCTACTTCTGTTCTAGTTTCATTATAGCTTTAATTTGTCTGTTCTATTTGCATTTAGTATCTTGTTCTAGTTGTTTTTACTTTCTGCATTTCATATCTCATTATAGGATTGTTAGTGACAAACAATCTTTACAATTGGCTTGACTTAGACTCATATGCACATCTTGATTGTTCACAAACACTCAGATTGGATTGACACCTCTTATACTACAATTGCATAAGGGGAATTGAAACACCCTGACTTCTATTCATTCCATACATCATCATTCCATACATCATTCATTCACCACACCACAAAGAAAGTCAGTTTCAATGGTCATGCACTCACCTCAGCCAAACAATGAGATCTATGCCCAAACGACGAAGCTACCACCACAACAACCTTCCCACCACGTCCCTAGCCTTGGATCCACACTCTCCAGGAAGAAAACTCTCTCACAGATCAAAGGAATCTCCCCAAAACCTTAAGAACAGTCTATAGGACACTCTCTTCTTCTTTTTTCTCTCTAAAACTCTCAGAAACGGCTAAAGGGACGAAGGAAGTCGAGTTCTCCCTTTTAAACTCGAGTCTAGGGCTTTCCTAAACCAGTCACGCGAACCGAAGAATTAAAATCAAACCGATTTGACCAACCGCGAATGGTGTCGACCAACACCACAAGGAGTGTCGATTGACACCCCTACCAGAAATCCAATTTCTGGTTCATGGATGTTATAAATTATAAAAACATTTGTTTTTCTCTCCCATTATATTTAAAAGCTCTCCAAAAGTATATATATATATATATATATTACATATTTTTTTTTTGAAAATTAGTTATTTTTATTTATTTTCTTTCTTTTTAGATCCATTAATTTTTATTTTTTCATCATCATCATCATTAATAATGGTGTAAGAGAGTTTATGAAATTCATCATTAATAAGAGAGTAGCATTCAAAAAATGCATTGATTAGTGTTTTAAAAAAATTCATAATAATTAAAAACACTATTATTATTTGCCACAATAATCAATCAATAATCAATCAACAAAAATAAAAGAAAAAAAGAATATTATTTTTGTTAATAAATTATTATATGAATTAATTTCTGACATAATTTATATTTATTATTAATATATAATAATAATAAAATATTACATCAACAACTTTAAAAGTTGCTAATAAACAATCATATTTTAACTATTAAAGTTTCTACAGTCAAAGAAACTAAAACCAAATTCTCTACAGCTAAAATTTTAAAGTCAAAGCCTCTACAAGCCAAAAGTAACATCTGTTACAAATCATAGCCTAGTCAAATTAAAGTTTAATAACAGCAAAATAGATTAAAAAAAAATACTATAAGAATAAAATACACTCGATAAAATGCAAGTAATTAAGCTTATAAAATCCTAAAGTTTTCTACTGTAAAGGGCTTGAGTTCAGAATAAACATGTTACGTATGTTACATTTCCTCTAGAAAAGAAACTATACATGACTACATAGTAATTTACGTACCGATATATTTCAACTCGATTTGCTCCATAATCAAGCTCAGAGGTATGTGGGTCATCCATCCCCTGACCTATGGTTTTGTTACCACGAAAGTTACAAGAACGTTCATTGACCCATCTGCATTATCACCCAGTCAACAACAAAGAAAATAAATTATTTGAATTGAAATTATTGTGCCAATATATATTCTTATAGTAAACATGCTACATAGAGAGAACATATAACAGTACAATCCAGTGAGAAGATGATATGAACTCCTTTTATCTTTAATTCTAAATCCCATCAAGGATCTCAATAATATTAACTTATAATTTCGATTTTGACTTAAAATATTTGAATTTCAATGTGAGAAAACCTGAAGGCAAAGGCTTAGGAAAACCTGAAGGATTTTTCGAACCAGAAAAGTAGCTGAAGCAGGAAAGCATTGCCCTTTTCCTTTTTCGATGGCTCAAAATTCTCCTCCTACATGTTTGTTAGAAGCTTGGATCAGTCAAAATCCCTCACAAAAGATCATAAAACTCAACCTCAAACATTTAATTCTAAAGTTCATCAAGCATTTCAACATCAGAAAATATAATAAACTCAAACTTAGGCCAAAAAAACCAATGTTTTTTCCTCAAGCTCGTCTTTAGGAATAGTCTTTTGAGCAGCTTCTTGGTGGACTGGATTTTCATACTGGACACAAAACAAAAAATTACAACCATACTGCAAATCATATATCAAAGAATCTTAAGTCTATCACCATGAGAACTTGGCTGACATAAGGCCTAACTCTCCCTTCGAATCCACTGTTATCTCGTGATGTAACAAACTACTGAAACATCATCACATCTTTTTCTGCCTGTAAACCAAGAAACACATATTCAAAACAGGTTTCATCATATCAATCATTACCATCAAATCAGTTCATAAAACTCCTATGGAGTAATCAAAACCTGCAACATTCGAGCCGTTTCTTCATCTGATTTCACAATTTTCACATCTGAAATCTCATCAGAACCCCTTCCTTCAATTGAGAGCAATCGAAGACTATCGGATGTTTGACAAGTCATCCAAAAAAAGGCCCAAATATTCTAGGGTTTGATAAAACACACCAATATTGGAACGGTGACAGGTAAGTGAAATTAAAGATAATCTGTATTAAATTTTTAAATTTGATTGGGAATTTATTTTAACTGATATGACCTTCAATACAAAAGCTAAGTGACATGCTATGGTGAAAAACATGAAAGTTATATTGTATTGATTGAAAACAACAACAATTACTATTTCAAATATATTTTCTTACTAAAACCATTATTTAATTTGCAAATATTAACATTAATTAATTAAGAATGTTTAGAATTAATCTTTATGAAACAACAAAATATCAGACAAAATCAATTTTTTAAAGAACATAAAGAAATAGTACTTTGTCATACATCCAGACGTAAATTGCACCGAACGTGGTGCTTTAGGCAATATATATATTTTAAGTTTAAGGGGCCTCAAACCTTTAAAAAGTCTTATGGCACTACGGTTATGGTTCATTTATGAGCTAGAGGGTGGTGAGTTTGTATCTTAGAGCATCTGCATCGGTCAAGGACATTTTTTGGTTCTTCAATTATTTTATTTATATTTTCAGAGTTTTTTAAGTTTGTTATTAACATTGGTGTCCCTCAGATTTTGGTCCCTCTAACTCTTCTTCACAAGCTACGCACAAGCCTCTCTTTCGAAACTGAGCTTCAAAATCAGATATCAAGAGAGACCATCTTCTAGACAAGCTTGTGATAGTCTTCTCCATGTCTACAACAACAGAACAGCCGGTTATAAGAAGCTGTAAAAAACATTGAATGAAAAGCACTCCAGTGCCGAAGCAAAAGAGAACTCAGCTCTCATGACAGGGAAAAAAATAGCTTTTACAGGGAAGGTCAAACAAAACAAACACTTGAGATGACTTCAAAGGAACACCTCAAAGTTCACAACGTATAATGCTGGAGGAACAAGAACACCTCATAGAGACAGAAGAGTTGGACTAATCCTGATGGTGCAGAGAAGTATTTGAGAACGACGTATAATGCTAGAGGAACAATCGTGACATATCCGTAGAACACTCCTGTAGACCAAGTCACCAGATTGATATCATAGTTCCATTCTTGTTTCTTCCATTTGTAGATTTGATTCTGCAAAAACAATGCATCTCTCAATCACAACTTAACATGAACATAACCAATGTCAAACCAAAACTTAAAAAGATCAAACTACATTAGCAATAATAAGTCTTCCTCTTTCTCCATAAACAAGATTCTCGTATCTTCTATTAGCTAAACCCTTAATTTGTTCGAAACTAGAGATTCGTTCAAAATCCATAGCATTACCTAACAAATTTGCAGTAACGCCTCAACATTGAGTAACACAAGTGACCCAATTTAGGGATCTAACCTAACCTGGGGGAAATTGAGGTAAAGGACAGGGTTTTTAGTAGACAATCGATCGAGATCGTCGATGGTAGCGCCGGAGATAGGAGCGAGAAGACCAGGGAAGGAGAAGAGGAAACGATTTTTGCGCTGAGACTTGCGGATGATGTCGGTGCCATGGTGTTTCAGAACTTGCTTTGAAGGTTTGAGAGAGGAATTAGATTTCGCCGGAGAATCAGAGAGCAGTTGGTTATCGAGAGCTAGGATTTTTAATCTCTTCCTCTGTTTCGACTCTGCATCGTCTTCATCTGCTCCTTTCTTCGACGATGAAGCTGCCACGTGTAACGAAGGACGGAGAAATAAACGTCCCCTATGAAGGAACGTTCCTTACATAATTGTTTCATTTCGATTTAAATAAAATCAAATAATTCTGAAGGACGGAGCATATATACGTCGATGCAAATGCTCTTAGTTACCCGAATTTTTAACGATATGTACACACAATTGGGCAACCAATTTTTTCTTTTGGGCTTTCGATTTCCAAATACTTTGGGCCGGCTATATACATGCATTACGAACACGCATATGTGTTAGCAATTCTTGTTTTCTTTTCTTTTTCTGTCAAACATGAGTTAGCAATTCTAAAAATCAAGTTTTGTTATAATAAAAATAATAAGAATAAGTGCTAAACACCAATGAATTTTATGCTATATAATTTTATAAATGGTCTTATTTATAGTCAAATATATACATTCGATTAGTTTTGTAACGTTGCAAACCCAATTTTTAGGTGGGTGTCGATTGACACATGGTAATGTTGATAACACCATTGGTTTGGGTGGTTATTGGTTTGATTTAGATTATTGGTTTAGTTCGGTTTGGTTTTGGGAAAAACCCTAACTCTTCTTAAAAGCTCGACACAGCCTCTTTCCTTGCCTTTAGTGTGTGATTGTTGTTCCTTGGTGAAAGAGAAAGAGAGAGTTAGTTCCTTATCATTCCAGAGCACAAGGAGAGGCTTCTGTGAGACTTGAGGTGCAAGAGATTGGAGTTTTGTTGCTTTCAAGGGGAGGAGAAGGAGATCAATAGCTTTTGGGTGTGAGAAAGAGCCACTATTTTCGTGGGATTGCTTGTTCTTGTCTAGAGATCAATCTAAATCAAGGTGAATGCATGACCATAGCTTATCTGAGCAATTAGGGTTTTGTGTGATTTGATTTGGTGATAGTGTGATTGATTCCTAGTTGTTATGTGTGCTTTTGTCGTGTTTGAGTGGCCTTGTGTGGGTGTTCTTGGATGTGTTGTCATGGGAGATGATATGGTGGAGATTTATGGTTGATTAATGGAGGAGATCATCAAGAGAGGTGTTGCACAGTTGGCGTGTCGATCGACACCATCTCATGTCGCGGAGGGAGATTGCGTTGCAGAAGTGGTGTAGTCTAGTGGTGGTGTCGATCGACACCAGGTGTCTGTGGACGCAGTTTTGTGATGATTGTTTATTTTGGCTGTTTTGTGATGTTTCTTGTGTATGTTCTTAATTGCTTTTGTTTATAGCCTAGTAGATGGGAGGATTGTCTCACTAAGTATTTGTGATAATACTGACGCATCTCAATTGTTCTTTGTAGTGTAGATAATAATTGAAGTGGAATCATTGCAATGAGGAGAAAGATCATCTAAGGTCTCGATTATGTATTGTTAGTCTTGTTTTTTTATAATATTGGAACTTTGTATAGAAGTATACTAGGTTGCTAGATCGAATGGTTAGGAATGTTATTGTGTTGATAATATATTAGATATTGTTAAGTTGTATATGCTTCCGCTGTGCATGTTGTTGGCTCGTTGTTGGTTTATTGTCGGTTGAATTACATTACGGAATATTTCCACTCTTGCACACTTTAAAAAAAAAAGTATTTGTCATTTAACACACTTTTTACTATCTGGACACTTTTTCTATGTCTATTAACTATCTTATCCTCTAAAAACAACTTTATTAACAACTCTATTAACAACAATGCCATCAAAATTAGATATCTCTCTCATTACCAAATTCACATGCTTCTTCTTTATCTCTTTCTTTCTCTTTCATCGCTCCTTCTACCTCGATTCTCTGTAAAATTTTTTTACTATTTTTGGGAATTGAAGATTATGATTTTTTTTTTTAAAAAGGATTAACCAATCTAGCATCTTTGATTTTGGGCACAGAGAAGAGATTCTTCTTATAGGGCATGGGCTTGATATCTCATCCTCATGGAAGGGATTGTTTCCTCCTCTCATTTTGAAAGTCAATTCAGTGGTGGGTTTGTGTTTAAATGATCTGAGGTTTCTAAATTTAAGATCCTTTTTCTCCCTTTTTATTATTGGAATCTTAATTAGAGTTTTAGTTAAAAATCCTAATTAACAATAAGAAGATCCAAATAAACAAAACAAAAGATCTTTGATTTAGACAAATCATACAAGAAATCAAATCAAAGTCTTGAAATTTGGAAAGAACCCAGAAAAAATTATCCAGATTGAAGAGCAATTAGAAAAAAGAAAAAAACAAACATTTAGGGGTCATTATCACAAAGAAACTGGCCATATGGTTGTTGATGCCACAAACAAAGTGGCCATATGGTCACTGTTTCGTGGACATCAACTTTCATATGGTTATTGTTTCCTCCTCCTCTCATTTAAAAAACTAATGTTCTCACGTATACACATATATAGATTTCATAACTACAGCCGAGCAATTTTTAAGTATATACCTTGTTAATCTTACCTAAATCAAAACACTTTGGATCTTATAATATTTTCTAAACTTGCGACTCAAGAATTGAACCAACTCACAATACCAAAACCCTATCATCATCTCAAACACTATATATGTGTCATTCACGACGACCACCTAAGCCACCAAACTAAATACATATATTGAAAATGGCCGCTTCATTTGCCTATCTAAGACACATACATCCATACAGCTTGGCAAGTTCATGTCAAAGTTTTCTATTCATGGCGACAATACACACAACGATCCTATCTCTGATTCAAACTACTTATCCTTGGTTAAGTTTCAGAAAAAAATGAGTGGTGATCTAAATGTTAACACTTTGATTGGTAAGTTTATTTCTAATATGTGTTTAAATTTTGTTGAATTCTCATTCAACACTAATGTCTAAATCTCATTAAAAAGTTGTAGATGTGATTGGGCAATCCTCAACATTGGAGAGATTGATTTGAGCTTAACAACAAGACAACTAATAAGCTTGATTTCGAAATGAGAGATGAAACGTAAGTTAATTGTTTTTTAAATTTTATAATTATCATCCATATTTACGTATACGTGAGAACATTAGTTTTTAATACTAATTTATTCAAACAGCGAGAGACTGCCATGTACCTTGTGCCGACTCTGATGGGATAGTCGTCATTTGCCTAGGAACTATATTTCTGTGTCGCTAATTGATGGGATAGTCGCTAATTTATTTAAACAAGGTTTTCATTTTTGCAAAAAAAAGAATAGGAACTATATTTAATCATGTTTATAACAATTGAGTTATTAATATTTAAGGTACAAAAAGTTTATCCAACTTATTCGATGCTCACAAGTTCATGTGAATCCATCATTTCTTAAGTCTACTTTCATTTGTTCGTTAATATTGGTTTACAATTAGTACACTCCATTGATTTGTTTTATTTTAATTCTTAATGATATACAGACTCCCTATGATGGCCTCACTCTTCTATCACCGTTCTTGCAAGATACACAATACGTATAATATGAAAAAAAAAGAAGAAAGAAGAATTTTCGTCTGGATATGTTTACGAAGACTCCATCTCCATTTTCATGAAATGATTATACAAATGACATCTACGAAGCATGAACATAGTGAATTTAGAATAATATTGTTCTTCTGCATCTGCTCGCAATATTTTATATCTAACTAATAGTAGAAAAAAGTATATATGAAGTTATTGCAGGAAATACAAAAACAATGAGTTAGTTTAGAAAACATATAGATTGAATATAAAATGATTCTAAACGTCATCTTTGATCGAATCGAAATTGAAATTCTCACACAAATTGAGGTTTTTAGGTTACCAAATTGTAAAGAACAAACAACTCTCAAATCCAGTGGTTGAGCTAGGAAGGTCAAAAAAAAATTTAATGAGTCAATTGTGTTATTAAATATTTTTAATAAGGGTTAATTGTGCTATTTTATCTGGATCAATTTAATTTTTTCCTAATATTTTTCACTTAATTTTATTAACGACGAAGCATACAAATAAAACAATTATATTCAAAATTTATAGAACACTATAACATTTATATTCAAAAGCAAAGAAACTTGATTTACCTATAATACAAAATTATTTAAATTATATACAAAAGTTAAAAAAAAAACAATTGAATACGAGGTAAATTCTAGTATATAATATGTTTATGGAATATCTCCACTCTAGCACACTTTAAAAAAAAGTATTTGTCATTTAACACACTTTTTACTATCTGGACACTTTTTCTATGTCTATTAACTATCTTACCCTCTAAAAACAACTCTATTAACAACAATGCCATCATAATTAGATATCTCTCTCGTTACCAAATTCACATGCTTCTTCTTTATCTCTTTCTCTCTCTTTCATCGCTCCTTCTACCTCAATTCTCTGCAGTTTTTTTTTTTTACTTTTTTTGGGAATTGGAGATTATGATTTTTTTTAAAGCATTAACCAGTCTAGCATCTTTGATTTTGGCATAGAGAACGAGATTCTTCTTATATGACATGGGCTTGATATCTCATCCTCATGGAAGGGATTGTTTCCTCCTGTAACATCCGCGAACCGAAATCCCGGTTTAGGGGTTGCATCAGTCGATGCGAGGTTGGTTTTCTGCGGACGAGTTTAAGTTAAACGCTGCGTTTTGGGTTAGAGAAAACCCTTAACACGAGTTTTTGTCTCATTAGTCGTGTTTAGCCGATTTTGAGAGAAAAGAAAGGGAGAAAAGTGTTCTTGAGTGTTCTTGAGGATTTTGGGAGATTGGAAGCTGTTCCTGTAGAGATCTGTATCTAGGATCGTAGTAGGAGCATCCTGGAAGTGTTTTGTTGTTTGGTTAAGGTTCAAAATCGTCTTGGCAAAGGTAAGGGCATGACCATGGCTTATCTAAGCTGGAGATTTCTCTGATCTGCTTGTTATGTGTTGTTTGGCTTATTAGATTGTTATTTGGGACGTTAGGAAGCTTTCTTATGGCTTGGGATCGAGTTTTGTGGTTGTAGGAACGAAGATCCGACGAGAAGCTTCGGGGGAAAACGATGCTTGGCATGTGCATCGGTCGATGCACTTTATGCGTCGATCGATGCAAGTGCGAGGACGACGTGTAAAACCTTAGGGTTTTCGTGCTATGTCGAGCATGAGTCAGTCGATGCAATGGGAGCATTGGTCAATGCAATTGTACCTTGTATCAGTCGATGCATACCATGCGTCGGTCGACATAACCCAACTGGTGTCGGTCGATGCATGCTTGGTGTTGGTCGATGCAGGGTCCTGGTTTGTTATTGTGATTGTTGATTGTTGTTTGATGGTTAGAGGTGTCTCTATTGCTTGTGTGTATAGCCTAGTAGATGGGAGGATTGCCTTACTGAGTGTTTATTAAATACTCATGCATTGCAATTTGTGTTTGTGGTGCAGGTAAAGGCAAAGTGTGATCGTGGAATCAAGGCAATGAAGAGGAGGATGTTCTAGGGACTCGATTGGTTGTTGTCTGGCATTGCTAGGTTGCTAGAGTTGGTTCATTAGAAACATTGCTAGATTGCTGGTTTTATGTTTCCTGATGGTTGATTATTGGATATTGTTTATGTTATAATTATTTGATTATTATTGGATATTGGTATTGATTATTTCCGTTGTTGATTGTGTTTGTGGTCAGGTGGCTAGTGGGTATGGGACCACTAGTTGCAGTTTATTTATTATTATTATTATTTATTATTTATTATTTCTTTAAAAAAAAACGGGTCGGGTCGTTTCAGTTTGGTATCAGAGCCCTTACGGTTCTAGGTTTGGGTTCACTAGGCTTTGTGCTGTAGATGTTTGGGATTGCATGTCTTGATTGATTATGTGAGTTAGTCAATTGTGTGTGGCATGGAGTCCTAGAACATCCTCTTCGAGCCTACTTTGTGATTTCACGGTGAGTATATATTTTTGTGTTTGTATAATTGTGTGCTTAGCCTTCTGTTCATGGTAGTGCAGATGGTTAGAGAATGTGCTGTTGCTGGTCGTGGTCGAGGACGCGGACGTGGTCATGGACGTGGACGTGGTCATGGACGCGGACGTGGTCATGGACGCGGACGTGGTCGTGGTAGGGGCAGAGTCCCAGTGGTTAATGAGACTGCGGACCAGAGTGTGAAAGTGAGGGTGTTGGCGAGTCGTTGGGTGTCCAGGGGGATTCCATGAGTGTGGCTGAAGGGGGCCTTGTCGATGCTCCAGTAGCCAGTGATGCTAGGGTCCCGGGTGTGGGAGTCCTAGCGGGTGGAGTCCCTGGTGTCGATCTTGTGGGCTTGTTAGCACAGTTGATAAAGCGGTTACCGGGAGTGGTACGAGCTCAAGCTCAGGTAGTGCCACCAGTGGTGGCGGAGAAGCGGCAGCTAGTGGCTGCGGATATGGGCGGGCATAGTCGTTATTTGTCTATGCTCAAGGAGATGCGCGGCATTGGTACTGCGCGGTTTTCGGATGGTACAGATCCTACTACTGCAGATGCGTGGAGGACGAGTTTGGAACGTAATTTCCAGACTTGGAGATGTCCTGAGGAGTGTAGGGTGGACATAGGGGCCCACCATTTGTTTGGTGATGCTCAGGTATGGTGGAGTTCTGTGGCTGCTAGGAGAGTGCAGAGGGAGATGTCTTGGGCTGACTTTGTCTTGGAGTTCAACCGCAAGTATTTTTCTAGACAGGCACTAGATAGGTTGGAGGTGCAGTTCCTTCAGCTAGATCAGGGGACTCGGTTAGTGCGGGAGCTTGACTTGGAGTTTAGTCGACTTCTGAGGTATGGGGGTCAAGCTATGGAGTCTGAGAAGGCTCAGATCAAGGATTTTTGAGGGCCCTACACAACGATTTAAGGGTTCACTGTAGAGGGCGGAGTTATGCTACGCGTGCAGAGCTGGTTGAGACTGCGGTAGAGATCGAGCAGGACATCCGGGCACAGTCAGTGGCGGTTAGTCCAACAGTTTAACCAAGTAAGGCTAAGCATCATGGAGGTTCTAGCAAGCGCGGCAAACCTGCAGAGGGAACCAAGAGGAGGTGGGAGGCTATGCAGAGGCCGAGTGGTGCGAGTTGCTTTGGTTGTGGGAGCAAGGATCACAGGATTGCTAGTTGTCCCAAGAGGAGTGCTCCGACGGCAGCGGCTCACGTATGCTATTATTGCAGGGAGCCAGGGCCCATCAGGCCCTTGTGTCCCAAGTTGCAGTCGGAGGCAGTGGCAGCGTTGCAGCAGGTGCAGCCGGGAGGGCAGCCGTTGACACGGAATGAGCAGGCGCCACGGGCTTACATGACTGCAGAGACTGGTGGAACCGGTGCTGGGGTGATCACAGGTATAATTTCTGGTACTCTGTCTTTGTGAATTCTTAGTAAGTTTAGATTTTATGTTTGTCTGTGATAAACTGTTAGGTTCTCAACACATGAGGTTTGTGTAGGGACCTTGTTCGTGGGCTTGTTTAATTCCCATGTTATGTTTGATTCTGGAGCTTCTCTTAGCTTCATTACTCCGGAGTGTGCAGAGAGTTGTCAGAGTTGGGGGAGGCAAGTTCATGAGAGTTATTTGGCGAGCTAGAGGAGTTGATATTCAGATCACGGGAGAGTCGTGCCCAGCGGATTTTCTTATCAGTCTAGTGGATTTGTATGATGTTATTCTCGGGATGGATTGGTTGCATTGTCATATGGTGCATTTGGATTGCCATCGGGGTAGAGTGGAGTTTGAGCGTCCAGGAGGGAAGTTGGTTTTTCAGGGTATTAGACCGACTTTAGGTAGTCTCGTGATCTCGGCCATTCAGGTTGGGAAGATGATCGAGAAGGGCCGTGAGGCTTATTTGGTTACTATATCAATGCCAGAGTCAGTGGGGAAGACTACGGTTAACGGTATTCAGGTTTTTGACGAATTTGAGGATGTGTTTCAGTCATTGCAGGGATTACCACCATCTCGGTCTGATCCTTTTGCGATTGAACTGGAACCGGAAACGATGCTGTTATCCAAGGCTCCTTACAGAATGGCTCCAGCAGAGATGGCAGAGCTGAAGAAGCAGGTAGAGGATTTGTTCAGTAAGGGATTCATCAGTCCTAGTGTATCACTATGGGGAGCGTCGATGTTTTTTGTCAAATAGAAGGATGGGAGTTTCCGGTTGTGTATTGATTACCGGGGTTTGAACCGGATCACTGTAAAGAACAAGTACCCCCTTCCTAGGATCGATGAGTTGTTGGATCAGTTGAGAGGTGCTACTTGGTTCTCCAAGATTGATCTGACGTCGGGTTATCATTAGACCCCGATAGATGAGACATATGTGAGAAAGACTGCATTCAGGACGAGGTATGGGCATTATGAGTTCGTGGTGATGCCTTTCGGGTTGACTAACGCACCAGCAGCATTTATGAGATTGATGAACAACATGTTTCAGGAGTTTCTGGACGTGTCTGTCATCATTTTCATCGACGATATCCTGGTTTACTCTAAGAGTCCTGAGGAGCATGCAGTGCATTTGAGAGCAGTTCTGGATAAGCTGCGTGAGCAGAAGTTGTTTGCTAAGTTGAGCAAGTGTAGTTTCTGGTAGCGGGAGATGGGTTTTCTGGGTCATATTATGTCTGCAGACGGGGTTTCTGTAGATCCAGAGAAGATCCAGGCTATCAGAGATTGGTCTAGACCGCAGAATGCCACGGAGATCAGGAGTTTTCTTGGATTGGCAGGTTACTATAGGAGATTTGTGCAGGGTTTTGCGAGTAGAGCACATCCTATGACTACGTTGACAGGGAAGGATGTTCCTTTTGTTTGGTCACATGAGTGCGAGGAGGGCTTTGCAAGCCTTAAGGAGATGTTGACTAATGCGCTAGTGTTGGCTTTGCCTGAGCAGGGAGAGCCCTATGTGGTTTATACAAAAGCATCTAGAGTTGGTTTGGGATGTGTGTTGATGCAGCATGGGAAGGTGATTGCCTACGCTTCGCGGCAGTTGCGGAAGCATGAAGGCAACTATCCTGAAATTTTTGCCCTGAAGATTTGGAGATCTTATCTTTATGGTGCAAAGGTACAGGTGTATACAGATCATAAGAGCCTGAAGTATATATTCACTCAGCCTGAGCTGAACTTGAGGCATAGGCGGTAGATGGAGCTTGTGGCATATTATGATTTGGAGAAAGCTTATCACCCTGGTAAGGCTAACTCGGTTGCAGATGCTCTGAGCCGGAAGAGGGTAGCTTCGGCTCAGGAGCAGGAGATGGAGTCTCTGGTAGGAGAGATCGGGTCTTTGAGTTTGTGTGTTGTTTCTCAGGAACCTTTGGGTTTGGAGGCGGTTGATAGAGCAGATCTTCTAAGCAGGGTGCGGTTGGCTTAGGCGAAGGATTCGGGGCTGGTGAATGCCTCAAAGGATGTGGATTCAGAGTATCAAGTCTTAGATAATGGTACTATCTTGGTGCACGGTCGGGTTTGTGTGCCCAAGGATGAGGAGTTGAGGCAGGAGATCCTGAGAGAGGCTCATGCGAGCAAGTTCTCTATTCATCCAGGAGCGACTAAGATGTACCGTGATCTCCAGAGGTACTATCACTGGGTCGGGATGAAGAATGACGTGGCTAGTTGGGTTGCAAGATGTGATGTGTGTCAGCTAGTGAAGGCTGAGCATCAGGTACCGGGTGGTATGCTGAAGAGTCTTCCCATTCCAGAGTGGAAGTGGAATATGATTACTATGGACTTTGTGGTGGGTTAGCTAGTGTCCAAGACGTTTGATGCTATTTGGGTCATTGTGGACCAGTTGAATAAGTCGGCACATTTTCTGGCCATTAAGAAGACTGATGGAGCAGCGGTCTTGGCTAAAAAATATGTGAAGGAGATAGTCAGGTTGCATGGGGTGCCAACGAGCATTGTGTCTGACAGGGAGCCTAAGTTCACTTCGGTGTTCTGGAGAGCGTTTCAGGCAGAGATGGGCACTAAGTTGCATATGAGTACAACTTATCATCCCCAGATAGATGGACAGTCTGAGAGGACGATCCAGACGCTGGAGGATTTGCTAAGGATGTGTGTGTTGGATTGGGGTGGCCATTGGGTAGATCACTTGAGCTTGGTAGAGTTTACTTACAACAACAGTTACTAGGCGAGTATTAGGATGGCTCCTTATGAGGCTTTGTATGGGAGGCCGTATCGTACAACGTTATGTTGGACTCAGGTGGGGGAGAGGAGCATTTACGGGGCAGATTTTGTTTAGGAGACCTCAGAGAAGATTCGGGTTCTCAAGCTGAACATAAAGGAAACTTAGGATTGGCAGAGGAGTTATGCCGATAGGAGGAGGAGAGATCTTGAGTTTCAGGTTGGAGATAGAGTGTACCTCAAGATGACCATGTTGCAGGGTCCGAACAGGTCATTGACTGAGACTAAGTTGAGTCTGAGGTATATGGGTCCGTTCAGAGTGCTTGAGCGTGTTAGGACCAGTGGCGTATAGACTGGATTTACATGAGGTTATGCGTGCATTCCACAAGAGTTTCCGTGAGGATGATAAGTTGTTAGCTAAGATTCCTGAGGATCTTCAGCTTAACATGACTTTGGAGGCGAGACCAGTGAGGGTTCTCAAGAGGAGGATCGAGGAACTTTGGAAGAAGAAGATCCCTTTGATGAGAGTCCTATGGGACTATGATGGTGTTGAGGAGCAGACTTGGTGGCCATAGGTGAAGATAAAGACACGGTCCTGTTTGGCCTTGTTTAGGACATTTGTTTGGCCTTGGTGGCGGTCCTGTTTAGGAGATGATCCATGTGTGTTCATGAGGTATTCCAGTGAGAGGGATATGTGGTTGGTAGGACATTGTGATGTTTTACGCGAGCCACGGGAGGGATACATGGATAGGGATAGGACTCAGACGTGTTCAGAATTGTTTGCTCGCGACTCTTGGGGGGACTTTGGTTCTCCTAGTACCACCATACTCAGAGACTTTGTGGCTTGGGAGTATGGTTGGTATATCGACTTCAGATGACGATCTAGGGGCGCGATGTAGGGTGGCAACCCGAAACAAATATTGGACTTCCTTTTATATATGGCATGCGGGCTTAGGCCCGATGAGGAGCCAACATTATGGCATGCATACGTAGGTCTGATAAGGAGCCAATAAAAACTCAAGGTTTAGACCTATGGGTAAAGGAAAGTCCAAAAGTCGAGAGCAAATAATGCCTGAAGAGTTAGTCTATCGCCTAGAGGTGACCTTCCGTAGATCGGTCGGAGCAGTGTGGACCGTGGAGACGGTCGCACGGGAGTCCTTGGCTGATGGTTGTTCGAGATTCGAGGACGAATCTATGTTGGTGGGGGATAATTATAACATCCGCGAACCGAAATCCCGGTTTAGAGGTTGCATCGGTTGATGCACTATGTGCATCGGTCGATGCAAGATTGGTTTTCTGCGGACGAGTTTAAGTTAAACGCTGTGTTTTGGGTTAGGGAAAACCCTTAAAACGAGTTTTTGTCTCATTAGTCGTGTTTAGCCGATTTTGAGAGAAAAGAAAGGGAGAAAAGTGTTCTTGAATGTTTATGAGGATTTTGGGAGATTGGAATTTGTTCCTGTAGAGATTTGTAGCTGGGATCGTAGTAGGAGCTTCCTAGAAGTGTTTTCTTGTTTGTATAAGGTTCAGAATTGTAACGCCCGCGAACCAAAACTGTGCGTTTTGGGGGAGGGTGTCGATCGACACCAAGGGTGTGTGTCGGTCGACACCACTAATTTCTGGTTCGACCAGATCAAGTTTTTAATCGTTTTGGTCCGGTTTGGTTTAAGGAAAACCATTGAACCAAGGTTTAAATGGGGGAAAACGACCTAGGGTCGTGTTTTTATTGTCTTACGCCGCTTGAGAGTGAGAGGAAAAGGAGAAAACAGTTCCTAAAGGTTCTTGAGATGTTTTTGATGAAATCTTGTTGTGGGAGTGAAGATCCAGGGTCAGGAACGTGTTAGAAGGTTGCTGGGAGTGTAGGATTCGTTGCTGTTGGACCAAATCTTCCTGCAAAGAGGTGAGTGCATGACCATGGCTAATCTAAGCCTTTGGTTTCTTTGTTCTTGCTTGTGTGTTGTTGTTTGTGTGTTTTCTTGCAGGGGAATGGTTGCTACAGGTTTCTAAGGATGTTTCCGGCTTGGGTTTTGAGTATTGGACGAGTTGGTGGACTTTGGGAGCGAGATTCGACTCTCGACTTCGCATTGGAACGTAGTTGCAGGTGGAGTGTTGATTGACACCAAGTGGTGTCGGTCGACACCAGCAAAATGGCATCGATCGACACTGTGGGGTAGTGTCGGTCAACACCAATGCCAATGTCGGTCGACACTTGGCTGGTGTCGGTCGACACTTGGCTGGTGTCGGTCGACACTTGGCTGGTGTCGGTCGACACTTGGCTGGTGTCGGTCGACACTTGGCTGGTGTCGGTCGACACCTCCCTTCCAGCGAGACGATGTTTGTTTTCCTGGTCTGTATGTTTTGTTTGTTGTTTGTTTGGAACATTGGAATCACGGTTGCTTGTGTGTATAGCCCAGTAGATGGGAGGATTGTCTCACTGAGTGTTTATCAAATACTCATGCATATCAATATGTGTTTGTGGTGCAGGTAAAGTGAAAGTGTGATCGTGGAATCAAGGCGATGAAGAGGAGGACGTTCTAGGGACTCGATTGTATGTTGTCTGGCATTGCTAGGTTGCTAGAGTTGGGTTTTTAAGAACATTGTTAGGTTGTCGGTTTCATGTTTCCTGGTGTTTGATTATTGGATTGTTGTTATGGATATTTATTGGTATCCGAGCCCTTACGATTCTAGGTTTGGGTTCACTAGGTTTCTGTTGTTGATGTTGGGATTGCATGTCTTGATTGATTATGTGAGTTAGTCAATTGTATGTGGCATGGAGTCCTAGAACATCCTCTTCGAGCCTTCAATGAGATTCCACGGTGAGTTTATTTGTGTGGTTTTGTTTTGTTCTATGCTTGTTAGCCTCTGTTCTTGGAAGATCAGTGGTTAAAGGTGGTTGAGTTGCTGGTCGTGGACGTGGGCGTTGTCGTGGCCGTGGTCGGGCGAGTTCCCGAGGACAGCGAGTGTGTGGTCTAGAGTTCCACGAGGAGGTATGTTAGAGGGTCGTAAGCGTATCAGGAGGCACCAGAGAGGGTTTCAGCCGGTGAGCGTGCCGGATGTGCTGGGAACCCAGGGTCGTGATGATCGCTTGGCGGATCTGTTCACGTGCTATTGGAGCGATTACCATGAGGGGTATCAATGCAGGCTCCAGTTGTACCGCATATGGCGGGGTGAAGCCTAGGGCTGCGAATGTTGAGGATTTTTCCATCTTATGTTAGGAGGATGGAGGATTATAGCATTTAAGGATTGTTGCTCATGAGGGGATGGTGGTTTTTCCCATAACACAGATAGCTCGAGGGCTGTGGGCTCCGAGAGTGGCAGAGGGGATGATGTTCCCCTGAGGGGATGATTAGTTCCCCTGATACCGAGATTTTGAGGATTATGGTCCAAGAGTGAGACGGTATTACTCGAAGACAGTGGTCTAAGAGTGAAATCGGTATGGCTCAAAGTTTGCGACCTAAGGGTGGAAGAGTTGGGAGCAAACAATGCCTAGGATGTGAGTATAAACATAACGACTAAATGTAGACCTCGAGAGAGTGATGGTGGTTTAATCTCGGGTTTGGATGTGTTGACCAGTGGGTCAGGGTTTTATGACCGGAGCGGTCATGAATGTGTGGCTGTTACGCCAAGATTGTGCGGTCGGTGGTGGTGGAGTCCAGGGAAGGGGAGTTACAGCAGGTGTGAGCCGGGAAAGGCATGGTTGCCAGGTACATAAGTTCACGAGAAGCCTTCATGGCAGGATAAACCAAATGTTGCGACGATGTTGGATGAAGTTCATTGGAGATGGTCAGGGTTGCTAGATTCATGGTTTTGGTAAGGTTGTTGGAGGGAATAAGTTCAGTGGGTTGAGTTGGCACCCTGAAAAGCATATGATACGACGAATCAGAATATGCAAACGTATGGTACTTGTTTGTTTTATTACGCTTGTATTGATGATTTGCTGTGGAAAATTGCTAAGCGGGAAGCTAATTTTGTAATAAGCTATCTTGTTGAAGTTTCCTTAAGAGACAAGTTACCAGAGGTTCTTGGATGGACAAGAGGTGTTGATATCCGGGTGGTGGTGAGTTGATGTCAGCATACTTGATTTTTAGTCTAGTAGAGCTGAGGAAGAAAATAGGGGATTCTTACGTCTTATTACTTCACCGTGGGGAGCGTTGGTCTTGTTCCTCAAGTAGAAGGACGAGTTATGGGTTTATGAGTTCGTGGCGATGCCGTTTAGGTTGAAAAATGCACCAGCAACGTTTATGAGATTGATGAACAGAGTGTTTCAGGAGTTTCTGGACGTGTCTGTCATCATTTTCATCGACGACATCCTGGTTTATTCTAAGAGTCCTGAAGAGCATACAGTGCATTTGAGGGCAGTTCTGGAGAAGCTGCGGGAGCAGAAGTTGTTTGCTAAGTTGAGCAATTGCAGTTTTTGGCAGCGTGAGATGGTTTTCTGGGTCATATTGTGTCTGCAGATGGGGTTTCTGTAGATCCGGAGAAGATTCAGGCTATCAGAGATTGCCCTAGACTGTAGAATGCCACAGAGATCAGGAATTTCCTTGGTTTGGCAGGTTACTACAGGAGGTTTGTGCAGAGATTTGCTAGCAGAGCACGTCCGTTGACTAAGTTGACAGGGAAGGATGTTCCTTTTGTTTGGTCAGAGGAGTGTGAGGAGGCTTTGCAAGCCTGAAGGAGATGTTGACTACCGCTCCAGTGTTGGCTTTGCCTGAGCAGGGAGAACTCTATGTGGTTTATACAAATGCATCCAGAGTTGGTTTGGTGTGTGTGTTGATGCAGCATGGGAAGGTGATTGCCTATACTTCGTGGCAGTTGTAGAAGCATGAGGACAGCTATCCTACTCATGACTTGGAGATGGGTGTTGTAGTTTTTGCCCTGAAGATTTGGAGATTTTATCTTTATGGTGCAAAGGTACATGTGTTTACAGATCATAAGAGCCTGAAGTATATATTCACTCAGCCCGAGCAGAGGCGGTGGATGGAGTTGGTGGCGGATCATGATTTGGGGATAGCCTATCACCCTGGTAAGGCTAACTTGGTTGCTGATGCTTTGAGTCGGAAGCGGGCAGCTTCGGCTCAGGAGCAGGATATGGAGTCTCTGATAGGGGAGATCAGTGCGTTGAGCTTGTGTGCGGTTTCTCAGGAGCCGTTGGGTTTGGTTGCAGATGATAGAGCAGATATGTTGAGCAGAGTGCGGTTGGGTCAGGAGAAGGATTTGGGGCTGGTGAATGCCTCAAAAGATGTTGATTCAGAGTATCAGGTTTCGGCTAATGGTACTATTTTGGTGCATTGGCGGAATTGTGTGCCTAAGGATGAGGAGTTGAGGCAGGAGATCCTGAGAGAGGCTCATGCGAGCATGTTCTCTATTCATCCAGGAGCGACTAAGATGTACCATGATCTCAAGAGGTACTATCACTTGGTTAGGATGAAGAAGGACGTGGCTAGTTGGGTTGCGAGGTGCGATGTGTGTCAGCTAGTGAAGGCTGAGCATCAGGTACCAGGTGGATTGCTGAAGAGTCTTCCCATTCCAGAGTGGAAGTGGGATATGATTACTATGGACTTCGTAGTAGTTTTGCCAGTGTCTAGGACGTTTGATACTATTTGGGTCATTGTAGACCGGTTGACTAAGTCGCCACATTTTCTGGCCATTAAGAAGACTGATGGAGCAGGGGTCTTGGCTACGAAGTATGTGAAGGAGATAGTCAGGTTTCATGGGGTGCCAACGAGCACTGTGTCTGATAGGGATTCTAAGTTCACTTCAGTATTGTAACGCCCGCGAACCAAAACTTTGCGTTTTGGGGGAGGGTGCCGATCAACACCAAGGGTGGGTGTCGCTCGACACCACTAATTTTTGGTTCGGCCAGATCGAGTTTTTGATGGTTTTGGTCCGGTTTATGTTTAAGGAAAACCATTGAACCGAGGTTTAAAAGGGGGAAAACGACCTAGGGTCGTGTTTTTGTTGTCTTACGCCGCTTGAGAGTGAGAGGAAGAGGAGAAAACAGTTCTTAAAGGTTCTTGAGAGAGGTTTTGAGATTTCAAAGTGTTTTTGGTGAGATCTGGCTGTAGGAGTGAAGATCTAGGGCCAGGAACGTGTTATAAGGTTGCTGGGAGTGTATGATTCGTTGCTGTTGGTCCAAATCTTCCCGCAAAGAGGTGAGTGCATGACCATGGCTAATCTAGGCCTTTGATTTCCTTGTTCTTGCTTGTGTGTTGTTGTTTGTGTGTTTTCTTGCTGGGGAATGGTTGCTACAGGTTCCTAAGGATGTTTCCGGCTTGGGTTTTGTGTATTGGACGAGTTGGTGGAGTTTGGGAGCGAGATTGGACTCTCGACTTCGCAGTGGAACGCAGTTGCAGGTGGAGTGTCGGTCGACACCAATGCCAGTGTCGGTCGACACTTGGCTGGTGTCGGTCGACACTTCCTTTCTAGCGAGACGATATTTGTTTTCCTGGTTTGTATGTTTTGTTTGTTGTTTGTTTGGAACATTGGAATCATTGTTACTTGTGTGTATAGCCCAGTAGATGGGAGGATTGCCTCACTGAGTGTTTATCAAATACTCATGCATCTCAATATGTGTTTGTGGTGCAGGTAAAGGCAAAGTGTGATCGTGGAATCAAGGCGATGAAGAGGAGGATGTTCTAGGGACTCGATTGTATGTTGTCTGGCATTGCTAGGTTTCTAGAGTTGGGTTTTTAGGAACATTGTTAGGTTGTCGGTTCATGTTTCCTAATGTTTGATTATTGGATTGTTGTTATGGATATTTATTATATTTATATTTATTACCTATTAATTAAAAAAAAAAAAACGGGTCGGGTCGTTTCAAGAATCGTCTTGGCAAAGGTAAGTGCATGACCATGGCTTATCTAAGCTGGAAATTTCTCTGATATGCTTGTTATGTGTTGTTTGGCTTGTTAGATTGTTATTTGGGACGTTAGGAATTTTTCTTGTGGCTTGGGATCGAGTTTTGTTGTTGTAGGAAGGAAGATCCGGCGAGAAGCTTTGGGGGAAAACGATGATCGGCATGTGCATCGGTCGATGCACTTTGTGCGTCGGTCGATGCAAGTGCGAGGACGGTGTGTAAAACCTTAGGGTTTCCGTGCTATGCCGAGCATGCTTCGGTCGATGCAATGGGAGCATCGGTCGATGCAAGTGTACCTTGCATCGGTCGATGCATACCATGTGTCGGTCGATGCAACCCCAACTGGTGTCGGTCGATGCATGCTTGGTGTCGGTCGATGCAGGGTCCTGGTTTGTTATTGTGATTGTTGATTGTTGTTTGATGGTTAGAGGTGTCTCTAATGCTTGTGTGTATAGCCCAGTAGATGGGAGGATTGCCTTACTGAGTGTTTATTAAATACTCATGCATTGCAATTTGTGTTTGTGGTGCAGGTAAAGGCAAAGTGTGATCGTGGAATCAAGGCAATGAAGAGGAGGATGTTCTAGGGACTCAATTAGTTGTTGTCTCGCAATGCTAGGTTGCTAGAGTTGGGTCATTAGAAACATTGCTAGGTTGCTCGTTTTATGTTTCCTGATGGTTAATTATTAGATATTGTTTATGTTATAATTATTTGATTATTATTGGAAATTGGTATTGATTATTTCCGTTGTTGATTGTGTTTGTGGTTAGGTGGCTAGTGGATATGGAGCCACTAGTTGTAGTTTATTTATTATTATTATTATTATTATTATTATTATTATTATTATTATTTATTATTTATTTAAAAAAAAAATGGTCGGGTCGTTTCACTTCCTCCTCTCATTTTGAAAGCCAATTCAGTGGTGGGTTTGTGTTTAAATGATCTGAGCTTTTTAAATTTGAGATCCTTTTTCTCCCTTTTTATTATTGGAATTTTAATTAGAGTTTTAGTTAAAAATCCTAATTAACAATAGGAAGATCCAAATAAACAAAACCAAAGATTTTTGGAAAGAATCAAAGTCTTAGAATTTGGAAAGAACCCAGAAAAAATTATCCAAATTGAAGAGCAATTAGACAAAGAAAATAACAAACATTTAGGGGTCATTGTCATAAAGAAACTGACCATATGGTTGTTGATGCCACAAAGAAAGTGGCCATATGGTCACTGTTTCGTGGACATCAACTTTCAGATTTTTTTTTCATTTGTTTTTTTGCTTGTATGATCAAAAGAAAATTTTATTTGAATATCATCAGCCACAAGAATCATCGGTTCACCAATTAGTGTAAAAAAAAAAATTATAAGGTGTAGTGGAAATCAACTTTAAGATAACATAGTTTAGGCTTCTTTACATTGTGAAAAATTATTATTAAAGTGTCCATGAAGTCATGTCCACTTGCTTACATAAGAGTGTTATCCACGAATCTTTGTTTATAAGAATCTGAGAGTTTTAAGTTTGGTTGGAAGTATAGCCATAATGTACATCTAATCGATATCCATAGCACCTCATCCACATGATGGCATCCATAACTCAAACCAAAAATGTTTTGGAAAAATTTAAAACAAAAATGTTTTGATGTAAACAATAAAAAATGAAGTTTGTTTGTTCAAGTTATAATATGGTACTGCTATTAAAAAAATCTTTAGTTTTAGGTAAATTTTGTTAAATTATGTCAAATTAAGTTTAGGGTTTATGGTTTAGAGTTTAGGGTTTAGGGTTTAGGATTTAGGGTTAGGAATCTAATATATGGTTAAATGCTTTTGAGTTTGAAGTTTAAAACTGAGTGGATAGTTAGGTGTTAAGGTTTAGAGTTTCATGTTTAGTATAATAAGTTTTTACGGTGAAGGATTGTGTTTTCAAATTTAGTGTTCAGGGTTAACAACAAAAAGATTAAGTATGAATATGTTAACATACACGACTATTACTTTCATACGATTAAATGCATATATACATTTAAATCTGATTATATGTGCTGTTTTTTAGATGGTGCAAAGGAGGGAACAATAACTTTGCAAGATAATGTTTTAGAGTGAACATTGCACAAAAAAAAAATAATATATTGGAATTGGTTGTTGATACCCCAAAGAAACTGACCATATGGTCATTGTCTCATGGATATCAACTTTCAGAGAACATAGTTGTCCACAAATCTTTGTTTGTAAGAATTTGAGATTATTTAATCAGGTTGGAAGTATATACATAATATATAACTAATCAGTTTCCATAGCACCTCATCCACTTGATGACATTTGTAACTACTATTTCAGTCTTTTGTTATTCAACTTTTATGCTTTTAGTTGACTTCTAAAAATTGTGGCACTACATGATGCTTGTTAATATATAAACTTTCATTTTTTTTTTAATCTTACAATTTTTGAAATTAATAAATCTAGAAAACTATAGAAAATAAGAAGAAAATAAATAAATTATGTTGTTTAAATCTCATAAATAAAATCAACTATTTAGTCGCTCATCTAAAATTAATATTTTCTGGATTAGACTTTCTATTATATTAAAAAATAATAAAATTTAATTTTGAAAGAAGCAAATTAGAAAACATACATAAGCACATCATGATCATACAAGTTATTTAGCTACAATTAGTAATAAAGTTGTTCAAAATAATTTCTTAATTTTTTTTTGAGCAAGAAGCATAAATAAGAGTTAAAAATTTGTTGATGATAGAGAGAAGGGAAATCTAATGAGACATTGATGGTGTAAATTATGAGTTGTCTTAGATCTTACTTTTTTTATTTGGTTGAGAGAGAGAAGACAAGTAACAAAGTAAGAGAGAAAAAATGACAAAGAGACAAAAAGATATTTGATTTGGTTACTTTTTAGTTTGTTTTTTTTGTTTATATTTGAGTAAGGGTAAAATTGTCATAAAAATGGTGACAATAGAAAAAAGTGCTCCAATAGCATAAAGTGTCTAAATTGAAAGAAAATTCATAGAACGTGTGTCATTGTTTAAATCTCTCTTATATTATTTGGTATATTAGTTAATTAAATATTATGAGATGCTTGAATTAATATATTATTTAAAAAACCAAAAAAAACGGGTCGCATGTTTCAAATTTATTTTAAAAAATTACTATATACTAAGATTACATAATGGTTTGTTTGGTTTTATAAATATGCATTAAATAAATATTTTTAACATATTTTAAAGTTAAAAAAAATAATATTGTTCACATAGATCTTTAGATGGCAGAATACAAAAAGAGAAAAACTTATTTTATACAATAGACTAGGGAGGTACCCGCGCTTAAAGCGCGGTATTAAGATTTTAATAACAACTGTTTTTAAACTTTATGATATATTGCTTTTATGACTTAATATGTATTAATTGACATATTTAAATATAGTTTTTTATCTATTGAAAAAGTTTTAAATGTTTTATTAGATTATCAAGAAGTTTTTGTATTTGCATATATACAGAAATGTTATTTTACCAAATATAAATAATACTCTAAATGTGAAATATTAATTGAGTCTTTAAAATATCTACTAAACTGTACAAAAAAAATACTGGAATTCAATAAGTAGATTCCAAATTTTGAAAAGCGTAAGCAATTTTCAATAGTTCAAAATTATATATTATAATGTATTATCTCAGCTACAAAATAAAGATGAGAGTAATACAAAGTTGGATTTCATGTTCCGGTTAATACAAACATACTAAATTTTTTAGACATTCTAAAGGAAAAAATTAACGGCCAACGCCCCATTCTTTACACTTGAATTCCTGAGCTTTCACCTTGTTGCTTGATCACATGGTTTATATAATAACGTCCAGAAAATTCAGTCCTGTAAATATAAAAGTGTTTTAAGGAATTTTACTTTAACATCATACATATTTTGATTTCATATACATAATTACATCTTACATAGCCTGGTGATGCTCCAGTCCTTCGAATTCTGGTTTTATGAAGATCTTCGAAGAGTCCAAGGTGTTTTCAAGACATGGTGCACCTACGGAGATTTAGAATTTTAGGTGAATTTATTGATTACATTATGATGATTACATCAGAAAAACTTATGTTACATACCTTCATATTCACCAACCCTCATAAACCGCATTACACAAAACACAGGTTCGGATTTGTATATGAGATGGCACCCGCTTGATTGCCATATGGTCCTGAATAGAGAAGCGTAGTTGTCTTTCAGACGACACTTCACAGTCTCACATCTACATGTTCATCAAATCAATAAAAATCTTAACAAGGACAACTTTAAGATGTAACAGTCATAAAGGTAGAGTAAATATCTTTTACCTGCCATTCAACAACATGAGAACAACTTCATTAATATCAATGATACTCGCAGGCCTTCTTCTATCTTCCACATCCATTATACACGCACAAACATCTAATTTGGGAAAAAGACAGAATTTTGTTTTACAAAGTGTTTCTAATCTATTTTTGGTAAAGTGTTAGTCGTTCTTTTTTATGTGAAGGACCAATACACAGAGTTCCATAAATCCTAAAAAGAATCTAATTTTCCTAACACAAAGATACCCATTAAGTATATTGACGGATTGTTCCAAAATAATATAAAATTTATTAAAGAAATTCTTACCGAAAGAGATGGGATGATCTATTCTTCCACGTTTTCTGTCATCCAAATCCTCGAACCGAAAGTAATTCTTGGGACTCAATGATTCAAGCAGGTACATTGTGGTTTTACCCGTAAATTTAATCTGATAGGGATGATGAGTGTTCCTCTCCTCCACGGTTCAATTGAAATTTCTAATACTGTACCACTCACCATCGTCTATATATTTAGGAAGGTAAGCGAGTGTATCGGGTAAATAAGGAGCTTCAATTGTGTCACCCTTCACAGTTTAACAACAATTATGTAAGAAGTCTTATATACAATAAATGTTAGAACTCGAAATTTAAGTAAAAATCATTCAACTAACGACTATAACCTTTTCATCCACAAGAAGAAGAACTCGCTTGGTAAAGAACTCTCTGACTCTCCAAGAATGTAAGACCTTGGCGTTGATACACCAATTAGTTCTTCCAGGAAGCAGATTAGCAATATAATCGAATTTCATGATTTTCTCAAATTAGTTTTTTTTCTTGATTCTTCTCTGTTATCGAAAACAAAAAGGGGATTTTTGATTTGTAAGAATACAAAGAGTCACGACTAAACGTTGCGTCTTAATCTTTTTAGTTTCTCACTTTAGTCGGATTATTAAAAATACTAATATTATATAAATTAATATAGTTTTAATATAAGGTTTGTCACCCTTGTATGTAGAAAATATAATTTATGTTAAAATATTGCAGATGTTCTCATGTTTTTATTTTTAAAAACTAAACACTTAGATATTGATATGTAAAAAGGTAATATTATTAAGGGGAAAAACTAAAAATCGGATGTCAATAGTATGAAATGAAACGTTATAATAGATATTAGATGATTAAAAGAAAATCATACATTTTCGAAGACTTCTTTGAAAACCACATTAATGGTTTTGTTATGACATTTCCCTTCTTCATTTGTAATCAAAATCTTCAATCCTTTTCTGCTTGTCACTCTAGAAAATGCAACGTATAGTTGTCCATGTGTAAATACGGGCTTGGGTAGATACAATCCAACATGTTCCAACGTCTGACCTTGGCTTTTGTTTATAGTGATCGCAAATGCAAGAGCAACGGAAAACTGACGACGCCTCATACGAAAGGGAAACTTTGCATCTGGTGGCGACACAAACATCCTAGGGATAAGAACTTTATCGTTGACGTTTCTTTTACCTGTTACAATCCTTGCTTCAATAACATGATTAGCCATTTGAGTGACAATCAATCTCGTACCATTGCATAAATCTCTTTTAGGATCAATATTCCTAAGCAACATGATAGGTGCTCCCTTTTTCAGCGTCAAAACATGGTTAGGTAATCCAGAAACGTGAATATTGTTTAAGAATTCTTGAGTGTATATCATATCGTCGTAAGCACTTGTATCGGAAGTCTCGATGCTGTCTGAACTCAAATATTGTCTCTCTTCTCCTGGATATAATAAAACCAAAATAAGAAACCGTTATATTGAATTTTGTTTGCCAAAAAAAAAATTGCACTCTTAATATACCTGGAAGTTGAGAGAGCATATATTGATTTATCTTATCGATGTCATCATTTCTTGGACTATGAATAGCTCTTTCGCAAAAGAATTTTGCATCAGTCCTTGTTGCAAATGATGTACCGTATATTTGTTTAACAATTGCTTGTATAGGATTGTCACATGCATCAATTACTAAATCCTCGGGTATTTCTATTTCGACTTCACCACTGTTAGGTTCGTTGATCTTGCCATCCCCAATATCGAGTAGCCATTTTGAAAACGTAGAGAGAGCATCTGCATCCTGACTATTTGTGGCCTTGTGAAGCCTCATGTTTTGTGTAAGCCGAAGTACTTTACAACTATCCCAAAGCAACGATGAGTTTATAGAAGCTAAAATTGTCCCAACTCTACCATCCTCTGGTACAACCGGTAGAATATGTCTAAAATCACCCCCTAAAACAAAAACCTTACCTCCAAAGACCCGATCACATTTCATAATATCTCGCATACTCCTATCTAAGGTTTCGAAACAAAATTTGTTCATCATTGGAGCCTCATCCCATATAATGAGCTTTACTTCTCTAATTAACTCGGCAAGATGTGATTTACCATCTATCGAACATATTTTATATTCGTCCACATGGATGGGTATACCAAACCTGGAATGAGCTGTCCTGCCACCTTCCATTAGTAAAGCAGCTATACCACTCAATGCAACATTAAGAACAATATCACCCCTAGATCGAATATCAGCACCAAGAATACTCCACAAGAATGTTTTTCCAGTTCCACCAAATCCATGAACAAAAAACATACCTCCCTTATTACAATTCACAGCTTCAATAATTTCTAGGTAGACACTTCGTTGTTCATCGATTGACATACGTAACAACCTCTCTAAATCCTCTCTTTGTTCATCACGCCTGTAGTTTCTCTCATCTATCAGAAACCTATTCTCATTATTATCCATCACATATTGGTCTGGTTTAGGCATATTTACAATAGTTGACAGAGAGCTTCCATTGGACCACATAATCATTTCAATCTCAGCTAAGCATAGATTTGTTATCTGATCCTGACTTAACATTAGACCTGCATTTCAAAGTTTTTTTTTAAGTTGACATATTTATGATCAGAATAATAATCATAGACGTTCGTCTACATCAATATAACTTTATATTTTATTATATATATTTTATAAAAAAACTATGTATTTACCGTGGTTGTTCGTACGGTTCCTTTGCAAATACAAAATATCTTCGCACAATATATCTTTTGTAGCGACCCAGAGATCGAGAGGCACTGTAACACATTTCGAAAGCAATAGTATGACAAACAAATTCCTCAGAAACGGCCCAAAACATCACATACTTGCCTCTTTTATAGCTAGAATATATTCTTTGTCGTCATCCAATAATCCCAAAGCAAAGCAGGCATCTTTAAATTCCTTGTATAGTTTACCTTTTACCGTCTTTAAAAAATCAAAACTTGTGACCCCTGGAACTGTATTAAGTAGAACTCTCAAGTAATACGCCGGGACTATAGAAGGTGGTACATATGTAATTCTGCCTACTACAAAACTTTTTCTTCTCTTAGGTCTTGGTTGCCATATTTTTTTACTATTAATCCACACAAACATGTTGGGAAATTTAGCATAATTGAGACTTCTACCTTCCGGATGTTTTTTTATTGCATTCCATCCAGGCCAACAATTTAGATCTTCTGGCTGAACTCTTCATAACATCTGCAATAGGATCATCTTCGTTGTAAACTACTAATTCCTGTCTAGGAAGATGAAACGGAAGTTTTTCAACGGGGGTAGTACGATAGCAAATCGGAAAAGCCAAAATCCGCCAAGCTGCTTCACATGCGGAGACATATCTAATAAAAGAATAATACTATTAATAAATATTAAATTAATAGGGTTAAATTTATATGAAATTAATAAACAGTCATACCTGCAGTTGTAGAATTTCTTGATTTCATTTTGATCATCTTCCTCTCCTACATTAGCTCTAATACAATCCCGCCCTTTGTTAATATACTTGAAAAGATATTTAACTGAACGTGACTGATTACACCACTCAACATTAATATGAGCACGATAACGGATAGACAAATCCCGGTTGTACGGAATTACAAAGCTGTTATCACAATCAAAACCTTTTTTATGAACGAATCCCCCGTTTTTCCTCTGTTTGTATATTGGATAACCAGCATCTTCGACGAATGTGTTTTCCATGAATGGTTTTGGAAAAAATTTAGTGCACTTACCATTATTCATGCAAACACTTCCTCTATTATGAATACCACAAGGTCCATGAATCATAACATCAGAAACAACTTCATATAAGTACTTGTCCAGTTCTTTATCAGGAATCTCAGCGCTTATGAATCTATCAATGTCTTATGGTGTACGCATTTTATAGTCTGGATGCAAGAATAAAATCATGTGTGCATGAGGCAGACCTCTCTTCTGGAATTCTATTGTATACATAGCTGCACACACACACAAAAGCCATTCTTAATAAATTTGGGTTTTAACACGGTAACGTATAGAAAGTCGATTAATTAATAATATGAAACATACCAGAATTTATAACACCAAAAGTTTTTTCTTTATTCACTTGCTCCATTAGTCTATCTAGCTTCATCTTAAATACCCGACAGCATATATCTGGTCTATCTTCTTGCTTAAGAACATGCCTTGTTAGATATCGAACGACTTCAGGCCATTTGGGGTTGCAAGTAATTGTTATGAAAATATCGGGAAAACCATAGTACTTGCAAGTAGCCATCGCGTCTAAATAATGTTGCATCATATAACGTTTTCCACCTATAAACGATGAAGGAATGTAGATTCTTTTTCTGTGTTCTACAAGATCTTCGTTTCCTTGATTAACAGCTTCAACTATTTTATCGATTCTTTCCGTCCGTAGTTTGTTTTGGTTCATGGAAATATATTTCAGTCTGTTAGATTCTATGGTTGTGAACGCGTCTACCAAAAATTGCTGATATAATTTCCCCGACATCACAATCGTAGAAGATTCTTGATATCTCTCAAATATTCAGAATGCATAAAATTCTCTCATCGAGACTGTTTTCCTTTTTCGTCCAGCCGTATCTACAAAACCAATGCCAATACCTAACCTGTAACCATCCTCTCCATATGGAAACAATAATGGATATTGAAGTGGCAAGTAAGCCGGATGGAGTTCACTTAGTCTCTGCAGACCGCCGGAACAACTTTCTATAACAATGTCACGCTTGAATACTCCAGGATTGAAATCACATGGTATTAATCCAGCAACCTCATTGCATGTAGATAGATTATGAGTCCTTGCATCAGCAGTTCTTTCTGCAGGAAATCTTAACCTCAAATCTGTCATAGTATTGGTTAAATCAAATCTTTCTCGAGCCATCCTAAACGCCTGTACATGCGGATTATGATTATCAAGCATCCTTTTCAGAAGTTCTACAGTTGTTTGTCTTATTTTCTCTATAGATCCAGATGTTCTTTGAAGGAAAAAAAAAACATTAGCAACACATCAATATAATATTATATTTTTTTAAGCTATGAAACTGACCCGAACGCATTTATCCTGTTAGGGACTTCATTATCTACGTCATGTATATAAAGTTGTAAGAATGTCGGCTTTTCTCCAGTTTCAGGTAAAATATCTCCGATACGATAATAGTTTTCTCCACACATCTGAAAGACGTACGGCCCTCTACCATTATTAATAGAATGATTTATTTTCCCACCTAATAACGTAAAGGAAAACATCATATTGTATGCTCTCATATTATCACGGAAGTTGTCACTCCTGTCATCATGATCATATAACAACGCCGATAATGCATTCGGTAGAGTTTTCAGCTTGGGAAGTTGGACTTTTCCTTTTTTACAGCTCAAACGACCTGACCCGTTTTTTTCTTTAAAAAAAAATATTAAATAATAAATAATAATAATAATAATAAACTACAACTAGTGGTCCAATACCCACTAGCCACCTAACGTACAAGCACAATCAACAGCAAAAATAACAGATACCAATATCCAAATAATAATCCAATAACTAATAACCAATAATCAAATATAACAATACTCCAATATCAAACAACAGGAAACAAGGAACCAACAACCTAGCAAGTTCTAAAGACCCAACTCTAGCAACCTAGCAATGCCAGACAACATCCAATCGAGTCCCTAGAACATCCTCCTCTTCATCGCCTTGATTCCACGATCACACTTTGCCTTTACCTGCACCACAAACACATATTGAGATGCATGAGTATTTGATAAACACTCAGTGAGGCAATCCTCCCATCTATCGGGCTATACACACAAGCAACAATGATATCAATGTTCCAAACAATAAACAAACAAGACATACAAACCAGGAATTCAAACATCGTCTCGCTGGAAGGGAGGTGTCGACCGACACTACCCCACAGTGTCGATCGATGCCCAATTTGCTGGTGTCGATCGACACTCGCGATCCGCTCAAAGCCGAGATTCGAATCTCGCTCCCTAACCTCTTCCAAATGATCCAATACTCAAAACCCAGGCCAAATACGTCCTTAGGAACCTGTAGCAACCAATCCCAGCAGTAAAACACACAAATTAACAACAAACAAGCAAGAACAAGGACATAAAAAGCTTAGATTAGCCATGATCATGCACTCACCTCTTTGCAGGAAGATTTGGACCAACAGCAACGAATCCTACACTCCCAGCAACCTTCTAACACGTTCCTAGCCCTGGATCTTCACTCCCACAGCAAGATCTCACCAAAAACACCTTGAAATCTCACAAACTCTCTCAAGAACCTTTAGGAACTGTTTTCTCCACTTCCACTCTCTCTCAAGCAGCGTAAGACAACAAAAACACAACCCTAGGTCATTTTCCCCGTTTTAAACCTCGGTTCAATGGTTTTCCTTAAACCAAACCGAACCAAATCGATCAAAAAATCAATAAGGTTGAACCAGAAAATTAGTGGTGTCGACCGACACCCCCCTTAGTGTCGATCGACACCCTCCTCCAAAACGCATAGTTTTGGTTCGCGGGCGTTACAATTCTCCCCCACCAATATAGATTCGTCCTCGAATATCGAACAACCATCAAACTCCTCCGACCGATCTACGAAAGGTCACCTCTAGGCGATAGACTCACGCTCCAGGCATTATTTGCTCTCAAATTTTGGACTTTCCTTTACTCATAAGCCTAAACTTTGAGTTTTTATTGGCTCCTCATCAGACCTAAGTCTGCATGCCATAATGTTGGCTCCTCATCGGGCCAAGGCCCGCATGCCATAATATATATAAAGAAAAATCCAATACTCGTCTCTCGGGTTGCCACCCTACAACGCGCCCCCGGATCGTCATCCGAAATCGATATACCAACCATAATCCCAAGCCACAAAGTCTCAGAATATGGCAGTACTAGGAGAACCTAAGTCCCCCAAGAGTCGTGAGCAAACAATTCAGAACACGTCTGAGTCCTATCCCTATCCAGGTTTCCTTCCTGTGGCTCGCGTAAGACAAAACGATGCCCTACCAACCACATATCCCCTCACTGGGATACCTCATGACCACACAAGTATCATCTCACTGCCCAACGGGCCGCCACAAAGGCCAAACAAATGTCCTAACCAGGACCGCCACCAAGGCCAAACAAATGTCCTAAACAGGACCGCCACCAAGGCCAAACAAATGTCCTAAAAAGGACCGCCACCAAGGCCACTCGTCCCGAAGGACCGTCACAAAGACCATCTGTCCCGAAGGACTGCCTCAACAGGTACTCTGGCTAAATAGCCTGCCACAAAGGCCACACTCTGGCTAAACAGCCTGCCACAAAGGCCACACAATGGCTAAACAGTCCGCCACCAAGGCCACACAATGTCTCGAAAGACTGCCACTAAGGCCACACAATGACTAAAAAGTCCGCCACTAAGGCCATACAAGCCCCTCCACGGCTCCACCCACTAAAATAGACAAATTTTAACTCACATAAAACTTTCCACTTTTACCACTTTCAACTTTTGGAAACTTTCCATTTCAGGAAATTTTCCTCCAAAAACCCCGCCTCACGGAAACTTTGTACCTTGAGGACCACCTCATCTTGTTACTTAGTCGCACAACCAAGCGACCAAGTAAACAAGAGAGATGGGCTGGAATACTCCATTCCCGCTCCAGCCACGGATTACAGATGGGACCAGGCTAGACAAGGTCAAGTCGTGGCTTGATTCTCATACCACTTCTTAAACCTTGCCTTCATCCTCGCCTCAGGCTCCCAAGTCTGCTCCTCAACACCATCACAGTCCCAAAGGACTCTCATCAAAGGAATCTTCTTCTTCCGAAGTTCCTTAATCCTCCTCTCGAGAACCCTTACTGGTCTCGCCTCCAAAGTCATGTTAGGTTGAAGATCCTCAGGAATCTTAGCCAACAACTGGTCATCCTCGTAGAGACACTTCTGCAACATAGACACATGGAAAACCTTATGGAATGCACGCATAACCTCGGGTAGCTCCAATCTATATGCCACTGGTCCAACTCGCTCAATCACTCTGACCGGACCCATACACCTCGGACTCAACTTAGTCTCAATCAATGACCTGTTCAGACCCCGCAACATGGCCATCTTGAGGTACACTCTATCTCTAACCTGAAACTCAAGATCTCTCCTCCTCCTATCAGCATAACTCCTCTGACGATCCTGAGCTTCCTTCATGTTCAGCTTGAGAACCCAAATCTTCTCCAAGGTCTCCTGAACAAAATCTGCCCCGTACATGCTCCACTCCCCCACTTGAGTCCAGCATAACGGTGTACGACACGACCTCCCATACAAAGCCTCATAAGGAGCCATGCCAATACTCGCCTGGTAACTGTTTTTATAAGCAAACTCTACCAAGCTCAAATGATCTGCCCAATGGCCACCCCAATCCAGCACACACATCCTCAGCAAATCCTCTAACGTCTGGATCGTCCTCTCTGACTGTCCATCGGTCTGGGGATGATAAGCTGTACTTGTATGCACCTTAGTGCCCATCTCTGACTAAAACGCTCTCCAGAACACCGAAGTGAACATGGAATGCCTATCAGACACAATGCTCGCTGGTACCCCATGCAACCTGACTATCTCCTTCACATACTTCTTAGCCAAGACCGCTGCTCCATCAGTCTTCTTAATGGCCAGAAAATGTGCCGACTAAGTCAACCGGTCCACAATGACCCAAATAGCATCAAACGTCCTGGACACTGGCAAACCTACCACGAAGTCCAGAGTAATCATATCGCACTTCCACTCTGGAATGGGAAGACTCTTCAGCAAACCACCTGGTACCTGATGCTCAGCCTTCACTAGTTGACACACATCGCACCTCGCAACCCAACTAGCCACGTCCTTCTTCATCCCGACCTAGTGATAGTACCTCTTGAGATCTTGGTACATCTTAGTCGCTCCGGGATGAATAGAGAACATGCTAGCATGAGCCTCCCTCAGAATCTCGTGCCTCAACTCTTCATCCTTGGGCACACAGATCCGCCCATGCACCCGAATAGTACGATTAGCCGAAACCTGATACTCTGAATCAACATCCTTTGAGGCATTCACCAGCCTCAAATCCTTCTCTTGTGCCAACCGCATTCTGCTCAACAAATCTGCTCTATCAGCTGCAACCAAGCCCAACGGCTCCTGAGAAACCGCACACAAGCTCAACGCACTGATCTCTCCTACCAGAGACTCCATATCCTGCTCCTGAGCCGAAGTCGCCCGATTCCGACTCAAGGCATCTGCAACCAAGTTAGCCTTACCAGGATGATAGGCTATCTCCAGATCATAATCCGCCACCAGCTCCATCCACCGCATCTGCCTCAAGTTCAGCTTGGGCTGAGTGAATATGTACTTCAGGCTCTTATGATCTGTAAACACTTGTACCTTTGCACCATAAAGATAAGATCTCTAAATCTTCTGGGCAAAAACTACAGCACCCATCTCTAAGTAATGAGTAGGATAGTTGTCCTCATGCTTCCGCAACTGCCGCGAAGCATAGGCAATCACCTTCCCATGCTGCATCAACACACAACCCAACCCAACTCTGGATGCATATGTATACACCACATAGGGTTCTCCCTGCTCAGGCAAAGCCAACACCAGAGCAGTAGTCAACATCTCCTTCAGCCTTGCAAAGCCCTCCTCCCACTCCTGTGACCAGACAAATGGAACATCCTTCCCCGTCAACTTAGTCATAGGACGTGCTCTGCTCGCAAACCCCTGCACGAATCTCCTGTAATACCCTGCCAACCCGAGAAAACTCCTGATCTCCGTGGCATTCTGCGGTCTAGGCCAATCCCTGATAGCCTGAATCTTCTCTGAATCTACAGAAACCCCATCTGCAGACACAATATGACCCATAAAACCCATCTCACGCTGCCAGAAACTACACTTGCTCAACTTAGCAAACAACTTCTGCTCCCGCAGCTTCTCCAGAACTGCTCTCAAATGCACTGCATGCTCCTCAGGACTCTTAGAATAAACCAGGATGTCGTCGATGAAAATGATGACTGACACGTCCAGAAACTCCTGAAACACGCTGTTCATCAATCTCATAATCGCAGCTGGTGCGTTAGTCAACCCAAATGGCATCACCACAAATTCATAATGCCCATACCTTGTCCTGAAAGCAGCCTTCCTCACATCCGCCTCATCTATCGGGATCTGATGATAACCCGACGCCAGATCTATCTTGGAGAACCAAGTAGCACCCCTCAACTGATCCAACAACTCATCGATCCTCGGCAAAGGGTACTTGTTCTTCACAGTGACCCGATTGAGACCCCTGTAATCAATACACAAGCAAAAACTCCCATCCTTCTTCTTAACGAATAACACCGGCGCTCCCCACGGTGATACACTAGGACGGATGAATCCCTTGCTCAACAAATCGTCTAGCTGCTTCTTCAGCTCTGCCATCTCTACTGGAGCCATCCTGTAAGGAGTTTTGGATAACGGAGTCGTCCCTGGTTCCAGTTCAATCGTAAAAGGATCAGACCGAGAAGGTGGTAATCCCTACAATGACTGGAACACGTCTTCAAACTCCTCTACAACCTGAATACCGCTAACCGTAGAGTTCCCCACTGACTCAGGCATAGATATAGTAACCAAATAAGCCTCACAGCCCTTCTCGATCATCTTCCCAGCCTGAAAGGCCGAGATCACGAGACTCCCTGAAGTTGGTCTAATCCCCTGATAAACCAACTTCCCTCCTGAGCGCTCAAACTCCACTCTACCCCGATGACAATCCAGATGAACCATATGCCGATGCAACCAGTCCATCCCCAAGATAACGTTATACAGCTCCACTGGGCTGATAAGCAAATCCGCAGGCCACGACTCCCCTGTAATCTGAATATCAATTCATATGGCTCGTCCAATAACCCTCAGGAACTTGCCTCCCGCAACTTTGACAACTCCTGTACGCTCCCCGGAATCCCCTCTGATTCCCGCGCTCTCTGCACACTCCGGAGTAATGAAGCTATGCGAAGATCCAGAATCGAACATAACATGGGACTTAAAACCTCCCACCAACAGGATCCCTACACAAACCTCATGTGTTGAGAACCTAACACTTTATCACAGGACAACATAAAATCTGAACTTACTAAGAATTCACAAAGATTAGGTACCAGAAATTATACATGTGATCACCCCAGCACTGGTTGCACCAGTCTCTACAGTCGTGTAAACCCGTGGCGCCTGCTCAATCCGTGCTACCTGCTGCCCTCCCGGCTGCACCTGCTGCAACGCTGCCACTGCTACCGGCTTCAACTTGGGACAATAGGGCCTGATGTGCCTTGGCTCCCTGCAATGATAGCACACACGATCTGCTGCCGTCAGAGCACTCCTCTTGGGACAGCTAGCAACCTTGTGATACTTGCCTCCACAACCGAAGCAAGTCGGACCACCCGACCTCTGCGTAGCCTCCCATCTCCTCTTGGTTCGCTTTGAAGGCTTGCCGCCCCTGCTAGAACCTCCCTGATGCTGAGCCTTGCTAGGCTGGACTGCTGGGCTAGCCACCACTGACTGTGCTCGGATGTCCTCCTCAATCCCTGCTGCAGCCTCAACCAGCTCTGTACGCGTAGCATAACTCCACCCTCTACAGTGAACCCTCAAATCGTCAGGTAGGGCCCTCAAAAACCTCCTGATCTTAGCCTCCTCAGACTCCATATCCCGACCCCCATACCTCAGAAGTCGACTGAACTCCAAGTCAAGCTCCCGCACTGACCGAGTTCCGTGAGCTAGCTGAAGGAACTGCACCTCCAACCCTGAAGTCAGCCAAGACATCTCCCTCTGTACCCTCCTGGCTGCCACAGAACTCCACCACAACTGAGCATCACCAGTCAAATGGTGGACCCCAATGTCCACCCAAAACTCCTCAGGACATCTCAGAGTATGGAAGTTACGTTCCACACTTGTCCTCCATGCCTCCGCAGCGGTAGGATCAGTACCTCTCGAAAACCGCTCGGTACGAATACGACCCATCTCTGTCAGCATATTGATATAACGAGAATGTACCCCCACATCCGCAGCGACTGGCTACCGCTCCTCCGCCACCACTGGTGGCACTACCTGAGCCTGAGCCGGTGCCACTGGCGGCAACCGCTCTAACAACTGTGCCAGCATACCCGCAAGGTCGACACCCGGGACTCCAACCACTGGGACACCCACACCTGGGGCCCTATCATCACCGGCTACTGGAGCATCAACAGCGCCCCCTCCAGCCACACTCACGGAATCTCCCTGGACACCCTTCGACTCGCCCACACCCTCTACTGTCACACTCTGGTCCTCGGTCTCACTAACCATTGGGGCTCTCCCCCTACCACGACAACGTCCGCGTCCATGACCACGTCCGCATCCACGACCACGACCACAACCAGCAACAGCATCCTCTCTAACCATCTGCATTACCATGAACAGAAGGCTAAGCACGCAATTAACATAACACAAAAACATATACTCACCGTGGAATCACACTATAGGCTCGAAGAGGATGTTCTAGGACTCCATGCCACACACAATTGACTAACTCACATAATCAATCAAGACATGCAATCCCAAACATCACAACAGAAACCTAGTGAACCCAAACCTAGAACCGTAAGGGTTCTGATACCAAACTGAAACGACCTGACCCGTTTTTTTACAACTAGTCGTCCCATACCAACTACCCACCTAACCACAAGCACAACCAACAGTGAAAATAACATATACCAATATCCAAACAATAATCCAATAACTAATAACCAATAATCAAATATAACAATACTCCAATATCAAACAACAGGAAACAAGGAACCAGCAACCTAGCAAGTTCTAAAGACCCAAATCTAGCAACCTAGAAATGCCAGACAACATCCAATCGAGTCACTAGAACATCCTCCTCTTCATCGCCTTGATTCCACGATCACACTTTGCCTTTACCTGCACCACAAACACATATTGAAATGCATGAGTATTTGATAAACACTCATTGAGGCCATCCTCCCATCTACCGGTTTATACACACAAGCATCAATGATATCAATGTTCCAAACAATCAACAAACAAGACATACAAGGCGATGAAGAGGAGGATGTTCTAGTGGGAGTGAAGATCCAGGGCTATGAACGTGTTAGAAGGTTGCTGGGAGTGTAGGATTTGTTGATGTTGGTCCTAATCTTCCTGCAAAGAAGTGAGTTCATGACCATGGCTAATCTAAGCCTTTGATGTCCTTGTTCTTGCTTGTTTATTGTTGTTTTGTGTGATTTTCTTGTTGGGATTGGTTGCTACAGGTTCCTAAGGACGTATTTGGCCTGAGTTTTGAGTATTCGACGATTTAGAAGAGGTTGGGGAGCGAGATTCGACTCTCGGCTTCGAGCGGATCGTGAGTGCAGAGGGAGTGTCGATCGACACCACTTGGTGTCGGTCGACACCAGAAAATTGGGCATCGATCGACACTGTGGGGTAGTATGTCTTGTTTGTTGATTGTTTGGAACATTGATATCATTGATGCTTGTGTGTATAGCCCAGTAGATGGAAGGATTGCCTTACTGAGTGTTTATAAAATACTCATGCATTGCAATTTGTGTTTGTGATGCAGATAAAGGCAAAGTGTGATCGTGGAATCAAGGCAATGAAGAGGTGGATGTTCTAGGGACTCGATTGGATGTTGTCTGGCATTGCTAGGTTGCTAGAGCTGGGTCTTTAGAACTTGCTAGGTTGTTGGTTCCTTGTTCCCTGTTGTTTGATATTGGAGTATTGTTATATTTGATTATTGGTTATTAGTTATTGGATTATTGTTTGGATATTGGTATATGTTATTTCCGCTGTTGGTTGTGCTCGTGGTTAGGTGGCTAGTGGGTATGGGACCACTAGATGTAGTTTATTATTATTATTATTATTTTATTATTTAATTTTTATAAAAAAAACGGGTCAGGTCGTTTCAAATCTTGTAAGTCAAAACTTATCTTCACATTGTCCTTTCCCTTAGTTTTTACATTATCAAGAGAACCAGCACCAGCAATTTGACCAACCACATCTAAAACCATAACAATATTAGTTACTAATCAACAACCGAGTATATATATACATGAGTTTCACAACTTACCAAACAATACTTGTTTATCTATTTTTCCAGCCAAGATAGTTGAAAATTCTTGAAAGTATTTTTCAGGAACTCGTGCCGGAAAATCATCACATGGTTTAACTGTGGTGGTTCTATAGAACACTAACTTAAATCCCAAAGCACTTGTCATGTAATCACCGTCATAATCCACCAAACTGAAAGTATCGATTATTTTCGAATCACCAACTTGGATCTGGTTTTGAAATTTCTTCACCAATGCATCCTCAATAGACGCGTGAATTCTTGTTCCCTTAAATTTAAAGCAGTCGTCAATACGTTTGAATCAAAATCGATATTAAGGTGTAGAAAAGCTTTAATAAACTTGAATTAATCGTAACAAACCTCCTCATCGACTAAAACCATCTGCAGTGATTTGAATGCTTTCCAAAGTCTTATCACACGAACCCTGATCTTGTAGTGATCCAGAGCAGGATTGATCTCGTTAATGTTAACATAGGGAGAGATATTGACTTGTTTGGAGGCCATAATGAATATTTTGATTATTAAAAAGAATCGCTGAATTGTACACAATGTTTCAATATGTATCACTATATATAGAGTATCCAATTGTTAATTTTTACATATATAATTAATATGATAATATTGAAATTTGAGTTTATCTTCCTTTTTAGAATCATTATAGTAATTATCATATTAAAATTATGTCAATATAACATTTTCAGACGATAAGCATATAAGTTTCAAGGATATTTTACTTTTAAGATAATTGTAATATTTCATTAACATTTTTGTAAGTATATTATGATGATAATGAATCATTTTCTTCCAAATTATCTTTCCATTTTTCTATAATAATCGTGTAAATATAATATAACTAAATTCGATCAAGAAATATATAAAATATTTTATTAATTTAATAAGTATATATTCTATATTTATATTATGGAATTTAGTTAGACGTGAATTGAAATAAATTTTTGATCATCCTTTCATTATGAATAATATCTTTGAATATCTATTTATAACTATATAATATCTATTTATGAATAATATAATTAAATGTCTATAGTACAATTTGTAAATTTGGAATTTTATATGTATGAATAAATATATGATATTTTAAATGTCTAAAAAATATTTGTAAACCCTAGTCCAAACCGAACACCATAAAGCTTACAATTATTGAATAATTGTACATCAAATATAAAAGGTAAAAAAACTTCAAAATTATAAAAAAATCAAGATTTCATGTCAATTAAAAGCCAATAAACTTCAAAACTATAAAAAATCAGGATTCCAAATCATCAAAGGCATCCCTCAACTGTGTGACCTGCGGACATGGTGGATTTATCATCACTCTCGTACAATTATGCACCGTGGTCACCATGATTGAATCTATAAAAAGCAAACTGTAAATTTTTATATTAAACCATTTATCGAAACATATAGATATAAAATTACGCTAAACCTTGATTACAATGTATCCACTCATTAAAGAAATCGTTCGCATAAGGTTTTGGTAATCGGCATGACAATCGATCACCCCTACATTAAAAATTTTAGGATTTAGTCAAAGTGTCACAACATAATCTTAGTTTAATGAATTTTAAAAACATACTCGATATTTTCCAAATCAACGAACAACTCATTCCATTCTTTGTCGGGAGGACCTTCCTCAAAGCGATTTCCAACCCGCAATACTCTTCCGATGATATCTACATCATTTATAAATTTACAATCAATTATTTTTTTCCAAATTTAAAATCTATATAATATTATCGCTTCCCTCACCAACACAATAAGCATAGTCTAAATAACCACTTTTGATATCATTAAATGATACAAAAGAGAAGAATTGATTTGTAGACAAAGCAGCAATCTTTCTAAACCATGTTATGGTTCTCCAATGTATCATAAAACGATGATCAGTTGGTCTAAAATTCCCCGTAACTCTGCATAGTGAGAAACTTGCCAACATGATCCACTCTCCTTCTTTTAAATTGTTTACAAAAACGTCGCGAAATCTAGGACCCATCAAAGCGTGTATTTTTTTACCTTGCGAGAAAGTTTTATTACTATATGTAAAGAACAGCTTAACTTATGAAAAATCTATCGTATAAAAATACCTTTTTATCAACCAAAATCAAATCAGACGAATTGTAGAGAGGATGAACACACTCAAATTTTCTTAGAATCTTTACTCTAATTTTCCACTCATGAATGAAAGGATTCAAGTCGTTCAAATCAACAAAATAGTCTTTTTCCCCGTTTCTATTCTTGATAGCATTGGAAAGTAGGTTAGCCATGATAGCATAAACTGGATTGAAACGAAAAGTAAAAATCTAAGTTTTTAAAGCAATTATTTTTATGTATAGAGTTTTGCATGTATTTAAAGGTTTATAAATACATAGGTTTATCTTTCCTTTTTCTTTGAATTTTTTTATCAATAGATAATGTCAATAAGTATAACAATTATATCAGCGAGAATACTTTAATGGTATTTTTGCAATTATTTTTAATTCGATTATTATAGTTTTCCGTTTATATGTGTATTAACATTTTTTTGATATTCAATAATCACAGTTTACTCTTTATACATTTTTTTCTTTTGATATTGAGTTATTTTCAGTATCTTTTTGATTTTATCGGTTTGATTCTACAATTCTACTATGATCAAATATATTTTAAATCAAAGCTAAAATTTCATATTTTTCAACTTTACTAAATAGCGGAATACTGCATATTCTTTTTCATAATACATATTGGTAGTAGTGTAATATATGTCAAAACCAATGACATACATAAACTATTACAAATACTTTGATTAAAGTTTAAGTTTTAAATTAAGTTCAAATTCATGATATAATAAAATACAAATAGACATGTCCAAATTAACAACATCATAATATTGAAAATTTAAAATCAACCATAGACGACAGAAAACAATAGAAAACATCGGGATCTTCTCACTTTCGGTTGCTTGAACAGCATGCTTCCTCTGAACAGTCTTCATCAGATGATTCATCGTCAGGCCAGTGACTGAAATATATAATAGAATAAGGTTTTAGAATTCATTTATCGATTACACTAAATTACTATAATATAATAGGTTAATAACATTACAGTAGATCGCATGTCTTCATTCCAGCAATTTTATCTTCAAGTATAACCTTCGAACATCGTATTTGAGACATCAGACATTCAATTCCTAGCAAAGAATAAGTTAAGTTATTAATAAAATGATAATTTTGTGAGATTAAAAGTGTAATTATTAGTAAGTTAGTATACAATACCTTCGAAAACAGAGATCCTCTAGAACAAAAGCGTACACATTACTGGTTCATTACGATAGGTTGGAGAGAAAGTAATTTTCTCCCATTCCTAATAAATTCAACAGAAGTCCCGCCAACTGCAACACGTTCGATCTCTTCCCCACTTTAAGTTTTTTTTAAGAAAAAAAGAAAAAAAAAACAATAATGTAGTTGTTAGACAACACTTAAATAAAATAAGAAAGAATACTATAAGTACTCTTGATAGTTTAACATATTATCTTACATTATGTCAAGAACGGTAAATGTCACAACTTGATTACTGGACGTGTAGCCATTTTGACGATCGAGGAAATCGATCGTCCGAGGCTCATTTACATGCAACGCCATTCCACATAAATCTAACATAAAAAGGGATAATTTTAAAAAATAGAATGTTAATCCCTAAATTATCTAAAATTTAGAATCTAATTATATACTGAAGACTTATAAAAGATTTCTTGCATATAAGAACTTACCAACACAACAGTTCTTCTCATCAGGTGAAAAATTCTGGATCATTGATGAACCAATAAGATGGTAAAAATTGTCAGTTCTTCTCGGAGGTATTGGAATCATATCTGTTTGGTCTATGAACTTGATTTAAAACGGATTGTTAGAGTTTCTAAGTGATCGTCGGCCTTTAATTACTCTAAATCCTGAAAGCACGTACCAGCCTCCTTCTTTAATCTTATCACAAAACTTTTCTAGATATAGAGCAACTTCTATTTTGGCATCAATCCTTTCTCCCTAAAATAAAAATCAACATTATTTCATGTTATCGTTTAATTATTGTTATATGAAAAGAGTTAGAAAACATACCTTCTCGTCTACCAGAATTAAACATTCATGAAAACGTTGCCCATCATTTAAATGCGGTGGCCATTGTCTAAGAATTTTGACAGCAACTCTCGAATTACGTACTGTAGGATTCAAATCTCTTACGTACACGACCATTGTTTCTTGTTCTTATTAAGTAGATAGAATAAATAAAGTTACAACAGAGAAAAAAATGGAAATGGTAAGGAAATTTTCATATTTCATATATTTATTCAAAAACAAAGATACGCTGACAGAATTAAATTTTAAAATTTGTGTGGCTTGTATTAAATCTCGTGTATTACACAGGGAAAGCTGCATGTGTTACTGATTGATAAGAATGAACAATAATTTGTTTGTTTTCAAGATTTCTGTAATTGGTTTGTTGAAAATCTGATGTTTGAATCGAAACACTATGTTTGCAAGTTTCTACTTGGATGCTGAACTTTATTAGTGTCATGCATTGGCTATATAGTATTGTTTTTTTTTAAAACTGTTTCTCCTTATTTGAAGACTACATAAACTTTTATAATCAAAATTTCTTAAAATTCTATATGTCGACATTTGCAATCAACATTAAAATAATAACAAAATGCTGAAATTATATTTATAAAACAAATATTTAAGCTCATGTTTATTGACCATAAAAAAAATCATGTCTTTGTGGAAAAGCAAATAACAATAGTTTTTCTAAAAGTTAAAACCAGCACATATTAATCAAACGAGATTCGATGCTTGTCAAAAGAATCTTCAACAGCAGGATGAATATAGGATCCAAATGTATCACTGTAGACAATAAAGAGTTCCGATCAGTTCTATTCAACAACTAACTACTAAAATTAATAAGTAAGATTTGTTATTTACCTCAAGTCCATAACGAAACGACAGTCGGTATCATCCAAATCCTGAATTTTTGACTCTCCATGATCAATGAAATTGTACCTAAACGTTATTAAAATTTTAAATATAACTTTATATATGTCCACATACTATTTTTTTTTTATTGAAAATGATTCGATGCTAGAATTTAACTTACATGTACATGTACTCTAGATATTCTCCACCCTTTGGATCCTCAATTATGTCCGAACATCCATCACCGTTGGTTCGGAGAACATTATCATCTAACGTTATCAATTATAGTAAAACTAATAGAAATCGTTAATAATTTCTTAATCACAATTAACAGCTTTAAGTTTAAACGAACAATAAATTCAAATATGTCATTACCTCCACATTTGATTCCTTTCCACATTTTGAACAGACAAAGTCTCTTCCTGTTACCCACCTTGAACCGTTTGAATATATGATTGGCATAACATCCTGTTGTGAAGCAGTCAAGTACATATCCCTTTGAAAAAAATAAAAAGTCATTCATCGTATTGTGCCAAGTACATATTTCTATATTTCTTCTATATTAAAGATACATGTGCATGCAATGATATTTGAACTTACTCAATTGACATGATTTTGAACCTAATGTAGCGTTCCATCAGACTCCAACGATCAGCAATGTCTTCTTGTTTAAAACTCTTGATTTCCCCCATATTAGTGATGTATCCAATCAAATCAACTGCATAAAAACTCTTAATATGTATTATAAGAAACAAATTAAAGTTTACTTTAACAATCCATTATAAACTAAAACTTACAGTAAGGCCAACGTCCATGAAACTCATTATCATAAATACGTTTAAAACTAACGTTATTGAAAGGTTTGCAAATCATATGATCGCTTGCAAGACTTATTATAGTCTTGTCAGTGAAAAATATCCGATAACCAAGATTAGTTTTCTGGATCTGCTCTTTATCTTCTTTGACTTTGAACCCCTCAATAACATAACTTTGATTCTCTGACATTACAAAATACGGAAGACCATAGAGTGACGCCGAAATCATAGCATGTCCAAATGACCCCTAATTCACAGTATAAGTGTAATTAAAATTTTGGAGACGTCAGGATCTTATGCCAATCCGTATATAGGTAGAAACAAAAATTAAAATATATTTTTTTTAAACGCATAACAATACCTCTTCGTCAACCAAGATTAGTTCTCTCGAAACATCATCCAAACAATTTTTCACTTGCCACGAACGAAACACCTTGACACAAATCGTCCATTGCATGGTTGAAGGATTCAACTTCGTAAGAAACACAAATCTCGCCATTTTTTATAAAAATAGAAGACAGATGGCAAAGAGATAATTTTGTAAAAGGGAAGGATGAAGAAGTTGTAAAGGTAATTTTTTAGTTTTAAGTTATATATTTCGTCTTTTTAAATATTTGGGTGTGTTTAAAGGGTGCATTTAAAGATTCAACTCGAATCGTTGTTACCATTCACATCTATTAAGTAAAGGATTGAAAATACATAAAAATAGATACATTGAATGTAGAATTAAAGTTTTTTTTAAAATATTAGTTAGGTGATTTCGCAATTATAAAGAAAAAAATAAGACATAAAACCATAAACCTAAAACCATAAACTAATCTTCCAAGCTTTGGAAGTGATTTTGCATATTATAAATTTCAAGACATGGATAGTTGAATATAAACCGTTTAATAGTTACATGCGTTAATGATCATTGTATGATCCTAGAATAATAATATAAGTGGAGGTAATGACAACGCATATAACAATGTCATCTTCGATTTCACTTGAACACGAAGACGAATTACATTTTTCAAAATAAGGGAACAATAAATATTATAGTATTGTATACAAAATTCATTCTTCGTTTTCAATCTCAAAATAAAGTTGATGTTGGTCATTGCTGTCTGAAACGTAAGCAGAGCTTTCAACATGCACAAGACAGCCAATAAAATCTAAAAATCAAAATAAATATCTTTTGATCAAAAACAAAAATTTGATACAATGACACATATTCAGATCTAAAGAGTACGAAAGGACATCTATGAAAAATACTAAAGAAATCAATCTTTTTCATTGAAAGAAGGTATCAGTTGTGCCAAAGTCATGATGTTTGATAGAATTATGAATTTATGTGTAGTAAGCCTTATAATTCAAAGAGGTGGTCTTATCTCAAAATTAACTATTATCATCCAAGAAAACAAAAATGCGTAAATAAAAGAAGAAACCAAAAACACAAAACCATAAAGCAAAACCATAAACTAATCTTACGATTCTTCAAAGTGATTTTGCATATTCGAAACTTCAAGACATGGTTAGTTGAATAGAATCTGTGTACAACTGCATGCGGTAGTAATCATTGTACGACCTAAAAACATAACATAACATTAGTATTTATTCTCATAAAGTTATCATAATAGTTTATATTAAACACTCACCTTCAACATTATCAATTTGACCGAATCTGATTATGCATATAATGATGCCTTCATCAATTTTACGGAAGCTGTCGTAAAAATACTCCAAATATCCTCTTCTCAGATGACATCTCAAACATATACCACTTTAACAGGAATACGAAATTAGTAAAAAATAAAAAAGAAAACCAAAGAATTAAGTATTGTTTGTATAAAATAAATAAGAAATCTTACTCTTCGTTTTCGATTTCAAAAAAAAGTCTGGTGTGCACGTTGTTAGCCAAAAGGTATTCAGATCTTTCCACATGCACGAGACGTCCAATTAAATCTAAAACAGGATAAATATTGTTTAATCAGTTTCAAATATTTAATATAAAATATATAAGACAGATAAAATAATCGATACACTACTTACCAATACACATATTCGGATTTAGAGAGCCAGAAAGGACATCTATGAAAGATACGAATGAAAAATAATCTTTTTCATTCAAAGAAGGTATCAGCTGCGCTGAAGTCATGTTGCTTGAGAGTAGTTTGAATTGATGGGTAGTAGGCCTAAAAGTTCCAACAACTAGTGTTATAGCAAAATTAGATAAGATCAACCAATTCCCTTCGTTAAAAAATGGTTTGAAGCGTTGGACCAAACTACTTTCAAAAGTTCCAAATATCTTTGAACCCTAGAGTGAAAAATATATCAAATATTATTCAAAGTCGCTTATCATTCGGAGTAGATGTTTGTATTATTACCTTATCATCCGCTAGCACAAACTCGATCACGTCCTTCAACGCAGCACTGCAAACAAATCTTCTGATAATTTTAACTTTGATCCTTCTTTGAATGAGTAAAGGATGCAAGTCGGCAACATAAACACAAGAATTAGAATCAGTGGTCATGTTTCTGATTTTCTAAATAAATTATAATACACTCAATGCATCTAATGAATATAGATATATATACAAAATCAACACACATAAATAATATCGGGAGATTATCATTATTAACAAATTTAAGAATTTTAACATTATCGTGTGAGAACGTTATAGAATATATTATGAAGTGTGTAAAATATATTTTTTGGTTTGCTGTTTAGAAATCACATCTTATTGTATATTTGTTATACATATCTTTGTTAATTTTTTATTCATTTACCTAATTTCGTTTTGATTTCTATTTCTAAACATGTTCTCTTTATTTCAAACTTTTCCATTTCCCATAAAGCTCAATATCTTTTTATATAATGAATTTTAGTAAAATATATTAGGTTTGTAAGATTTGTATTAAAAATTTATGGTAATTTTTTTTTGAAAAGGATAATTATTTTATTCAAATTATTAAAATGTTAAAACTGAAATTACAAATATTGTTAACCAATAAATGAAATACGAAGTTTATCCCAATCAATATCAGGCACAACACAATCTTTTACATCTTTCTCAATAACAACCCTAACGTCTTCCAGCCTCTTACACTCTTCAATCAAATCGATGCGTCTTTCCAAGATATCATTCATTAGTGTGAGTTGAGCATCGATTATTTCAAGTTGACACATGAGTTCGGTTGATTCTTCTTTCTTCTTCATATGCTCTTTCACCATATCGATAATCGCGGTGAATCATTCTGACGTTTCCTTTTGAGACACATCTCTAGATTTCTGAAACGCCTTCTTAACTTTGTCGACTGCTTCGTCCTCCCATCCAAAATCGGACATGGGTTCTTTGCGTTTTCTAGAACTTTCACCATCCATCACGAAATTTGAGACTATAAAGTTTAAAAATAGAGTTTTTTTTACGTAAGTAGAACTTTGAATAAACGAAAGACTTTAAAAAAAAATTTGATAACTTACCTGAAAGATACGGATGATAATAGGTAGTTCTCACAATACAGGAGAGACGAATAGTGCTTAAATATCTGTCCAAAGAGTCGCAAAGTCTTTCCATGTTGGCGTCTCATGATCTCAGGCCCATTTAAGTTTATTAAGACACAATGTGTGATGACCTTATGAAGTATCAAATAAAGAAAATTTAATCTTTATGAAGTCATATACATAAATAATAGTCGAATTTAATTTATTTAATACTATATAATATAATAGATTATATTGGAAATTATACTAGTATCAAACATAAAAAGATGAATATACTTGTCCAAAGTAACAATAACCCAGTATTAAAATTTTAAGATTCGATAGTAAATGTAAATAATTTAAAACATAGAGATGTAGCCGTATAAAAAACACATGTTCATGATTTTTTTTTTTGATGCGAGGTCACTTCCATGTGTTCCTACAACACTTCAATCATTTTTTTGTGTGTGCTCTCTTTCTGGTGTTCCTACAACACAAATTATAAATTATAAATATATCTTTGAAACATTAGTATAAGAAACTAATTAACAATAGAGGGTACGATCGTCTAAATGTTTTAACTTCTGGAATCTCCGGGTTAAGCCTAATTTGGGTACATATAGTGTTGGATACAGACCTCCTTCCTACAATACATTTGATATAGAATTCAGAATAGTTAGGTATTATCAAAACTAATTTTAAAACATTTTAAACGAAGGAATAGAGTATGTACCTTGGAAGACATCAATTACACCCCATAGAACAACACAGATGAGGCTTTCACCTATGGAATCTTTGTAAGTGTTGTAGAAATCGTCAGCCGCTTTTCCGGTTAACTAACACGGCAAAAGCATGCCACTAAATTAAAAAAAATTAAAAAAAAATGTTTATATATTTAAGCAGTATCAATTAGATAATATGTTTAAAACCAAATACTTGGAGTCACGAAGGTCAAAGGAAATTCTATGGTACATGGAGTACTCTTGTGTTGCGTTCCCTTCCGGAGAAGAAACTTGCTTCTCATTATCTTCTTCTTCAGACTTAGAATCATATTCGTCGTTTTCAGTATCATCAGTGTCATCCCCATCATCGCCTTCACTATCTTCTTCGTCTACATACACTATTTCATAAAAGCCTTCATCTTCTTTATCTTCTTCTTCTTCACAATAATCCTCATCAGAACTGTTTCCATCATCGTCTTCATTTTCGAACACATCAGAGTCGATATCATCCAAGTCAGTGTCATTAGAATCATCCACCTTCGTCGCCAAAGAATTCCGGCAGCACATCTTTAGCAACTTATGAATATTATCACTTTGTGATCTAAGCTCATACTTGTTGCCGTTATTCGGACCCATCGAGTCTTTTTTATCATTCCAAGTATTCATTTTTCCAACATTGGTTACTTCTCCAATGACATCTTAAAATATAAGATGCAAACTCACATCAAAATAATGTATAATATATTAGAATTCAATTATGGGAGATTCAAAAATAGACGAATAAGGTAACTTACCGACCAAGTAATCATCACAGTAAGAACCGTTTTATATTCGATTATAATTGATGAATTCAAAATATTCTTCACCTCCAACGATCGAAATCTTACTAATTTTGGTCTTATACAAAATAATAATCTTGTATCGATGAGTGGTAGCTCTGCATGACCCATATTGATCGACAACTTTAAAATGTTCAAGCTCAATCCAATCGCCAACATGAAATTCGGACACAAATTTGTCATAAACATCACCATGGAAATTACACTGAATCTTCTTACCCTATTAAATAAAACAAATATAATTAGATTTCTATGGTTATGGAAAATTCAGAAGACTAAGTAATTAATTAACAATTTAAACATTTAGCAAACCTGATTATCAGTTAGAACCATCTCTAGGGTTGAACCAAGAAGAAGAGTTTTTTCTTCCCATAAATACAAAATCCTAACACGGATTTTCCATTCGTATTTTGAAGGATTCAAACGTGAAACACGATTAGTCAGAGAATTCATGACCATAATCTAACCTTCACTAAACGAATTCAGTAATTATAAGCAAATTAAGATTCCCAAATGTAATAAAAGAATTGTGTGTCGAATGTTTTAAAGAACCTTGGAATATTCTCGAGATTTGGATATTGAACTTAAGATATATGAGACGTCTCTATATATATAACCTTAGAGATTAGTATATTTTCCTAAATATAAATAATAAAATATTATAATATTATTGTATTTATAATTAATAATAGATATGTGCAAATATATAACATATATATCTCTTATATATATTTATTTACTTATTTAAACAATATTTTCTTGCATCATAATCTATAAATTATGTAAAATCTAATAAACATCTTTTATTCCAAAATAAATTTATTACTATCTTTATCACTTTAAGTTTACAATAAATATTTTCATTCAGAAAATCATCCGTTCAAATAATTATATATAATATGTTATATATATATATATATATTTGTATATTTTATTATTCAAACAATGGTAATTGCCATCTTTATCATTTCAATTTTGTAAATTTTATAAAAATCATAATTTTATCCTTTTGTGAGTATTATAACTTTTAGGAATAATCTTTATCATATCAAATTTGTAAATTTCATAAAAATCGTAAATTTAATTATTTTGTGAGTATTATAAATTTTAGGAATAAAGATATATAACAATATTTTATTACTTAAATTTATGAAATTACACCATTTTGAAGATGTATGCTAGTTTTGTATAATTAATAATTGAATACTTCTCAGAAATGTTTATAATCAAATATCCCGTAAAGGTATAATTTCTAAAAACTAAACACTACGTTTGAAATATCAGTATATTAATTAATAGGTTATTACTATATTAAATAAATTTTATATTGTGTTAAAGAAACAAATATTATAAGAACATTGTATGGTTATGGAAATTGTCTTCTGTTTAATTTTGTCTTCCATTTCATCTCTTTATGACACCAGACTGTTGATTTTGGAATTTCAGCATTAATAATTTCTTTGTCTTGAGCAGACTATATATTATACAAAACTCATTAGAGTGAAATAATTTTTAAAAATGTAACAATAATATTTCAAATTAAATATACATCTAAAAAATAGATTATTATTACATTTAAATAAATTTCAAATTAATTTAACGAAACAAATATTATAGGAATATTGTATGGCGATTGAAATTGTCTTCTTTTTGACTTTCTCTTCCATATCATCTCTTCACGACACCAACGTAATGGATATGGAATTTCAGAATAAGTGATTTATTTGGCTTGAGCAGCTTGTGTACTGAATATAATCCAATCCGAGAATTTAGTTGTCGTAGTCGTCGAACGAATCATAACATCATTCTCAGGACCATCTTCATTGTAGCATTCTTTAGGGGTAATCTGTTCAATATTTTATTTAAAAAATAATTATTATCAAACATGTAATTATTATCAATTTCGGAATAATTATATAACATGATTATTTAAAACAGTTTCGTGATGAAATACCCGTAAATCGAATCCATGGGTAACTACGATCATAGTATTTCTGCAAATATGGCAATCCAAGTTTAGACAAAACTATCATCTATTATAAATTATAAATCAATTTAAAAAGGAACTACAATCGTTATAAGCATTCTAATTATAAGAAATAATACCTGATATTATTTAGAATCAAATTCTTGTATCTTTAATCTGCTCCATAATACCTACATCAAATAATAATGATTATTTTATTATTATTATATTGTTATATATGAAACCACAATACATACAGGTAAATACAATTAATCTGTCGATCAACCAAAAAAGTAAAATATTATACCTTTTTAAAAAAGTGAACCAACAATATCCAAAGCTAGATGAGTTTCGAATCTTCCTTCCCAAGAAACAACTACACAAACAGGAAAACATATAGCATTAGTCGATCAGGAAAGATCAGAAAATTTGCTTTCCATGTAACAACTACACGATCAAGAAAATAAAAAGGTTCAGTCGGTGAATCATAAGAAACAGTAAAATCAGAATACAAATTGAAAATTGAGAATATGAACCTTAAAAAGCATGATATTATACCTTTATTAGAAGATGAACCAACAACAACCAAAGCTTTATGATTTGTGGATCTTGCTTTCCAAGAAACCACTATACGAACAGGAAAATAAGAAGGATCAGTCAATGAATCATTAAAAACAGCAAGATCGGAATATAAATATAAATTTGAGAACATGATAAAAGAATTATAAAAATTCAAGAGAAGAGTTTTTTTTTTTTTTTGTGTTATGGTGAAAGCATACGATATCATTGTATTTATAGATGTAAAGGACCTATCTTTTTAGGGTTTCTAGGTTTTTCGGCTTTCCAGTTAGAAGATGTTTTGACATCGGGCTTTCTTCATGCATAAACCCATAAATTTAAATTTACGTCGATCTTAAAACAATCTAATCTAAGCCCATTAATTACCCAATCTTCGTTTTATGTGTGTTATATTATGGTCATGTATTCTCAAATTAAATGTCAAAGAGTATTTTTTCATAAAAATTCAGGATTAATTTAGCAAATTCTAGTTTTGCAAATAACTTTTTTTGCAATTAGATTATTTCTGTCGATTTTTTTGAATTATTTTTAATGCAAAAAATAGGTAAAATTACGTTCAAGGGCAAGATATTTCAACGTCAGGGTCAATTTCATTAATGGTAAAAGGTAAAATTTTGCTGAGATTGAATGTGGGACGTTTTCAATTCGCGTTTAATATAATAGATACCAGTATATATATTTCATATAAAAAATGTTGAGTTTTAAAATAGAAAATAGAAACAGTTATTTTCTTTATTCAAAAGTTTGTGTTCGTATAAAAAAAATATTAGGTAATTATTTGGAACCTCTGATTAGTTCCACTAATCTCAATAAATTACTAGTGATTATTTTATAACAAAGGATTAAGAATCCCAACCACACTTGAGTTTGTTGGAATCAACTCCAAACCATTTTAAAAGAAAGATATTATACACATATGACACATGAATATTTCGTATAAGTCTCAATTTTATTGGCTGGTGATTCAACTATCACTAGTTAATTATGCAACTTATAGCTTCGAGGTCGTGGAGCTTACTAGATATTGATATGTCCAATTTATACTTTCTAGATTAAATGTAAACTATTCGGCTTGTTAGCACCAATATCATGAACTATATTCAAAATATATATTATAGACGAGTGTTAAACACAGTATAACCATATAATAAAATGATATTTTGGAAACAAACAACATCTAAATACGTAGTTTAATTTGGATGTTGCATGTCGATGTCGCATTTGAATGCTGAATCTTGATGCATCATCTAAATACATAATCGACGAGAGTTAAGCGTCACAAAACATATATATAAATTTGTAACATGAATTTTCATAAATCTTTCAATAAAATCTTAAGTATTATAACTTTACTTACGTTAACTCGTGGCGTTATGCAAATGATAAGTGCACCAGCAAGTTAATTATTAAGGATTAAAATCAGAACAAAATATGCAGTCATATGTATAATGATTCCTGAGAACCTAGCTAATGTTTAATGTATAGGCATCCTCTTAGCATTTAGAATGTGAGGCCAAGAAACAACACGAAATAATCTCGAAATGGCTAATAGATTTGGGAAAGATCATGAAAATGTGAATAAATCTACTTTACTTTTCCAATATAATTATTGTTAGATTACGATCCTTTGATTAGTGTAGGTACTTTAATAAGATGCTGGTAACTTGGATACATGTTTCTCGAATGAATGATTTGTGAAATTAGTGCATAGCCTTAGGAATTAGAATCAACTTTTTCGTACATGTGATTAATTGATGGACCACCAATATAATATAAGAAAGCAGACTTAGGACCATCATCCAATCAAGATCAACTAAACGGTAAGTACATATCAACAACAATATCTGTATTTATGTGTGTATTTGCAACTACTTAATAACATGTGCATTCCTAGAGAACCTATATATGTTATATATATATATACATAGTGTAAAGGCAGATTTTGGTAGGGTTTAGTGAGGGAATGGAACAAAGTGAACACATGAAATGACTTGGAAAGGTAAAAGTGAGTAGTTTCCCTTTGAGAAAATTAAGTGGGGTTCTCACATTAGCTAGAGAGTGAAACAGATTGAGAGGGAAAAGTGACAAGGAGAGAATTTTACTCAACTAAAGTGGTCAATCATATTGAACTGTATAGGAAATATTATTGGAAATATACAGATGAGCTCACTGTTGGGATACAAACAATGTCCCACATCTGAAGATTAGAAAATAAGTTTCTAATATATAAGCCAAGACCAACTCCAATTAGTATGAGATCTTTTCGGAAGGAGCCCAATAAGAAATCTGTGTGGGCTTTGCCACCTGGACCCAAAGCGGACAATATCATACTAATAGAGGAGTTGGCTTGGGCTTGGAAAGCCCAATAATTGGTATCAGAGCCTAGGTCGAAAAGTGGACCTAGGGGAGTGGGTGTGGGCTCTGTGTTCGGTGTGGGAGGATCTCTCAAAAAGATGACATGATTAAGGGTGCCTCAAGAATACTTCAGGATAAAGGGGTACCGGAGCCTAGGTATCTAGGTTTCGCTGAAGGGGAGGTTTGTTGATACAAACAATGTCTCACATCTGAAGATTCGAAAATAAATTTCTAATAGATAAGCCAATACCAACTCCAATTAGTATGCGGCCTTTTGGGAAGGAGTCAAATAAAAAATCCGTGGGACCTTTGCTACATGAACCCAAAACGGACAATATCACACTAATAGAGAGGAGTTAGGCTTGGGCTAACACTCACATGGTCTCTACTCTACTTGTAATTTTCTTACATTCAAATGGGAGCATCCCCAAATCCCAACTGTTCAAATTTCGATAGCCTTGTACTTTCATGGCTTTACATAGGGATTTTCATCACACATTGGCTACGTAATTCAATAGTTTAGATAATTAGAGATCGAGTTATATATGGCTTATAACTCTTTATTTGTTTTCTCTATTAAATTCCACTTGTTGATGCATGCCACCTGAAGCAAAGCATACCATTTGATCTCACTATAATAATTCCAGTTATATATATATATATATATATATATATATATATATATATATATATATATATTTATATATATATTTAAAGAAAGGTAATTCAAGTTTAAAAAGTTGGTGACATGGATGCTTGCAAGCTAAGGCTTGAGCAAGAGTCCAAACTTTTTTGACAAAGACCCTATTTTTCACGGCCTGCAAAATTTATTTTTAAAAAGTATGTGTCAGTTTTATATCAAAAAGCAATTTAGATACAATGCAATTTGTTTTATCTTATTCACTTGCTATGTTGGTTGAAATAAAAAATTTCTTAAGAAAGCTGCGTTCCTTTAGGTTCGAAAGTGTACCTCGACATGATAATGTGTATTTGGTAGGGTACAATTTCATCAATTTTCAGTAGGACTATTTTAGTGTTGTCAAGTCCAAATTCGAATAAAATGTTAGTTCAAGTATAGATGATTTACTTTATGAGGAATTACCATTGAATTGTTGACAAAGAAGGAAGAATCGCCATTGAATTAGTGGATCACCAATTCTTTTTTTGTTACATGATAATAACTTTTCTAACGTACATCCACGATACTAAAACTAGAAAGTAACAATAGGAGAAATCATTAGAATACATTTATTTTGGTCATTCGTTATCTATTTAAAGTAATTTATAAGCTATATATACGTCATTTAAAACTAGATATAGTTAAGAAAAATATATCACGACTATTTTGCTTTTCGAATAGATAATAATGTATATGTATAGTTTGAATCCCTGTTTTAAAAATCTCCGCCTAGCATTGATTATATCCCGCAAAATCGCTAGACTCACCCTCTACGCCTCGATTAATGATTAATCTCTACTTAACATCGATTATACAATTATATCTGACTAATTTGATTATAATCCGTCTAATCCAATTACTTCCCTCTTAATTTTGTATATAATGCTTATTTTTAGAACCAAATATAAATCAATATGTACTTTTTTTGGTTATTTAGATATTTAAATTAAGAGTTTATGATGTTTACAATAATTAATGTACAAACTTTTAATGAATCATAAAAAAAAATTAAAAATTATGTTTTATTGTGTTTATCATAATTTTAAAGACAATACTATAGTTTTATATTTTATTTGATCTTATTATTTTAACATAAACATAATTATATATATATATATATATATATATATATTTAATACTGCATATTTTTATTTTATTATTAATATAATAAAATAACCCTAAAACTAGTTCCCGGCTAAACCCGTTTAATTTCTGATTTTTTTGCTAAGTGCTAAGCCCATTCCGAGTGCCTAACGATTTCTAAATCAGCGGTTCCAATATATACATCATAGAATAGAACAATTATGGAAAACATTTTTTTTTACATAGGGGATTCGTGTCAATGTGATGGAGAGAAGCATCGTGTAGTTTTACATCATTTTTTTTTGTTTTCTCGTTTATTTCAAATATATTATTGATGATGGTTTTTTTGTATTGTGATTGCTTTGTGTATTTGCTACGTACTCTTGGTTTTAAAATTAATAAAGATAGACGGTTAAAAAGAGAATGATGGAAATAATATAGCAAACTTACACTTTTTTTTTTTGGGTTAAGAAAGTTCCTATAAACTTACAGTTCTTCATAAAGCGTAAAATCATGAAAACATACATAAAATGAAAAAACAAAAAAAAAGGAACAAAAAAACATCGATCCTACAACAATTTTTGTTGCAGGTGAAAGCTAATTAATTTATTATCGTCAGGAAACTGGCTATCTTCTTCCTCTTAGTGACATTTGTTTCCATTCCACGAGTCGTCTCAAAAATTCTCCTACCTATTCAGAAAACATTATTTAAAAGAATAAAAGTTGTTATTCCTCAGGAAAAAATAAGAGAATAATGTAAATTAAAACTCATAGAACAAATAACTAATATTATACCTCGGAAGGTTCTTGTAGAGAATACGTAGCACTCGTTTCCTTGGGAACTTTGGAAACAAGTATACCAAAGCCTTCTCCTCTCTTTCTCAGTACCTGAACCCAACAAATATTTTAATTAATTTATCTGTAAAATTAATCAAGAAAATATTTTAAATAGTGTCGAAGATTGGTAAATATATATTACCTGAAAAGCATCCTCGTCCGTATGATCATCGCCGATGTAGATGGGCAAAACATTCTTAGAATTGGCAAATCCTAAAGATTCGAGCAACAAATCGAGAGCTTTGCCTTTATCCCATTTGATGGTTGGTCGAATCTCTAAAACTTTTCTTCCTTGGGTTAACCTCAGCTTTGGATACTCACTCAATATCGACGTCACGTGTTCCGCTACTAATCCCCAATCATTTTGATCGACACAACGGTAATGTACGGATACGCAGAACTTATTGTTTTCGACGCTTGCTCCTTCTACGTCTCTGATTTTCTCAACTAGACACTTTGAGACCTGTTCAAACAGAGTTTTTTTTTTTTTTCTTTAGTTAGAGACCAAATATGTCGTTATGTTAAGTAGCTTGAATTTGACGCATATATAAAATAGAAAAACTAGGAAAATGTTAGTAGACCTGGTCAATCATAGGCAAGAACTCATTCGCCGCTTGGAAAAGAACACCTTTGTTGTTCTGTATTGTTCCAAAAAAACATCAAGCCCTTGTTAGTCTCTTTATACATATATGTTACATATAATATACGAGTGTTTATGATAAAGTACCTTGTTATGTTTGGTTTTTTTGGAAGGTCCTTTGATGTCCATTCCATGGCTACCGGCATAGTAAAGTCCAGGAAGTTTCACAAATCTACGAACCTACCAAATATAGAAACGAAGAAACACGTGAGTTAATTTTTTTTTATATAACCAAAGGATCCTAAACCAAAACTACACTAATCAAAACATGTTAACTTTTTTCCTATGCTAGTTTGAGAAATAAATTTTAAAACGTACCTTATCACGGCATCTTCCAGTGACGATTGCGGTCGGAAAATATTTAGCCACGCCTTTTACCGCATCTCTCATCTGAGAATCAAAAGTTGTTAAGAAATGGTAAAAACTTTAAAAGCAGAGGAATAACAAGTAAAAAGAGAGGCAAACCTCGTCAGACATGTAAGCTCGTTCCGGGTCTTCTACAATGGGAGATAATGTACCGTCATAATCAAGAAACATGACAATTTGTTTCCCTTTCGAAGCTTCAGCGATTTCTTCAAACATGCTTAAAGCTGACGGGTGTTGAGCCATCCAAGAAGAGTGGTCATCCTCCTTGGACTCCGGTAGGGAAGATATGTTCCCTGGTCGGGTCCTGGTAGGGGAAGAAGCCCTCATGGCTTCGATCCAAGTATTGATCCTGGTTTGACTTGGGTCGGCCTCAAGTTTTTGCACAAGTTTCTTACGGGGAATGCTGATGTAAAGGCCACCGCCGGGAGAAAAGAGAGATTGGTTTGGAACTCTAACCGCTACACCGATGCTGGCTTTTGCATCGGAGATTAAGGCATTATGGTTAGTCATTAGGGGCTTAGGGAGAAAAAAAAGACAGAGAAGAAGTTAAAAAACAGAGGAGAGGGGGTTTGGTGTGAGAAAGACAAGTTGTCAATGTCTTAATACAACATGTAATGAGAATAGACTTAATGTGTGGTCAATTTATAAACTTCCTCTCAAAGAGTGAAAGAGCTTCCTTCTTGTACTTCTCCTGCCACATCATTTCTATATGCTAGTTATTATTATTATTATTTTATTCCTTAGGAAAAAAAAAACTATATCCCTATTTTTTTTCTTTGTCGCATATTCCTAGTTTTTACGTTGATGTTGATACAAATTTGATAAAGTAGGAGCTAATACCTAATTATTTTTGATATTTATTTCATGACTAGAAAATTAGAGGATTTTGGTCCACAAGTGTGGATCATTTTGCTAACAACATATCGTATTTAAATTAAAATTCGACAGCACTTAATACATCTTTTTAGCATATAATATCTCAAAATGTTACATATAATATCAATATTATTCATCACGTGTTTATAGTTAAATACAGAAATTTTATGAAAATAGATTTCATGGTAATGAAAAATATCATTTTAGTCTAACAAATTATGGGTGTCCCTAAACCGGTAGTTTTTGTGTTATTTAGTTTTTGTGATATATTAATAGCTCTGATTGGTTACACTAATTAAGCTTGTTTGCAAACGAACTAATTAAGCTTGTTTGCAAACGAACCGCTCTCATGTTCACCAATCAACAAAGTGTTTGGAGAGAGTGGTTCATAAGAGTGGTTAGATTTGGTGGTTATAATGAGCGTTCAAAATAGATTTTAGGTGGGTTGAAGAGTGATTGCAAACTCTCTTTTTTACATGGTACGTTTGTTTTAGGTGGTTGTACAGTAACCTCTTTTGTGTTATTTTATTATTTGTTCTTTTAATTATTATATCATTAGATATTTAATCTGTTTATAAAAATTAATTTTACATGTGCATTACAATAGATTTAACCTGGTAATTTTTTAACATATATATAAATATTTCATTTTCCATATTTTTATTTTTTAATTAGATTTATTTTCATTTTTTGATAATTTAATATAATTTATACTATTCAACCGCTATGCTATAATGTTACCAATCAATCTAAATATTCAATCGCTCTCTTTTATCACACCATCTTTTCTATCTGTTATCTTTAACCGATTTTTTTTAACCGCCTCTTTTATAACTGCTGATAATTTTTTAACCGTCTCGTTTAGACGTGGTCACCAATGAGATCCAATGTGTTGTTTTGAGGTGTTATATAGTATAATAAATGAGTGTTACTAAAGTGGTAGCTTTTGGTGCAAGTTGCGTTCTCTTTGTATTCTCTTCTTTTCTTCGCTCAAGTATTTTTTTAATCGTTATGGTTAGAAGAACTTAAAGAGAATAATACTTTTAAAACCCCGAGCTTGGTCCGATATAGTGCATAAAAAATTACTAAACCAAATACAATACACATGAAAGTGGAGGTTTTCTAGATCTCTGTATTTATCGTTAAATAAAGAAATCTCATTATACGTATGCCACAACGTTGGTAGTTATAAGTCGAATCTTAAGCTTGGATAGTAAGTCGAAAATTAGATTTAGAATCCCAAAGATACATATGCCACAACATTTCTCCTGTACCTATGTATGGCAGTCTACGTCTTCTCCAGTTAGCCATATATCCATTATCCATACATTGTTGCGTTCATTAATTTATAACAATTAGGTCGGTTGATCTGGTTATTCAGAAATAAGATATTTGATCAACCGTTTATACCATGTTTAAAATATCAAAGAAGCGAAGAAGAACATTCAAGACTGTGAGTAATATTAATGCTATATTCTTCACAAACTTTATACAATGTTATATATAATCAAAGAGATACAACAACCTTTTTATAAAATAGGAGATCACAAAGAGATATTGAGAAAGTACGGAGGAAATATCAATGTTGAAAGATTGGTTTGTTGTTAGAACAGTGAGATATGAATTGTAACATACCAACAAGAACAAAAATATACGACTAATTGTCAAAAATGAGTTGGTCTATCGTAACGTATTAAGTGTAACTAAAAGCTGCAAAGAAGTATACTCTCTAGCGTTGAAGTAAAAAAGTACTCTAGCTAAAGCGTTCAGTTCCAACGAAACGAAACTGTTTGAATCATCTACGCGGCTACGCCTATGATTGCATAGATTATAACGTCTCTTGGAACTGTATTAGTGCTGTCATATCGTTATACAACTGTTTTTATACAGTATTGTTCTGCGGCGATCTATATGCACTAAATCAAATTTTCTCTTTTCGTATCCACGAAGGGCACTACAAGTTATAAACAGCTTATACTTTATTTAACTTTCTTTAGTTTGTGGACCATCTAGTTATTGGTTTATAACTCTCTTTTTTGTCATTATTTATAACTTTTTGTATGAGAAATTAAAGAGGAAACTAAGTGTAAATGAGTCAGCACGTTTTGGCTTACTATGAAATATCACGAAAACTATTCGTTTATAAATCACATTTTAAAACTATATAATAAATTTTTATTTATTTCTCTTTCGGCCAAACATTAATTTTTCTTTTTGATAGAAAGCACACGGTTACAGTTTGTCGTTAACGAAATATTTAAGGATATCAATTTATACAGCGGTAAATGAAACGAAGCTTCCTCACATTTATATTTTTAAATGCAATACATTTCTTGTTTACTTATTTTTAATAATGCTTTTTGTTAAAGTGCTTAGTTTTAATAATGTTTTCGTGGAAACTTCGACTTGCTTTTTAATTATCATTGAAATAGTAAAATCTAGGTTGAATGTAAAAACATTGACATATAAGGTAAAAGAAGAAGAACAAAAAGGTTATGAGGCTTGCGTGTACATATACTTGTGTATGTAAACTTTGGTATATGGTGAGAGATAGATCAAGTCTTTAGTCTATACGCATATGATATCGAAATCCGGGTTCTATGTACATTTTTGTCAAAAGTGTGAAAAAGGCGTTAGGCAAAGATTTTATATAAAGTAACTATTTCGATATTAAGAGGCATTGTTGCCGTATGTATTTGTACTAGGTTTGACGGGCAATTTTTTTTTAAAAATTTTTAAATATATTATAAATAGATCAAGTTTTTTTGAGTTTTAATATAAACGTTACATTGTTATATGTATGTGTGTGTTCTCACAGTAATTAATAAAAATGTTAAGATAGATATTCATTATATATTAAAATAACTCAAATGTGAAATAATCTATATCCGAATATACTTGTTTAGTTACAAAAATTCTAAAACAATTTTTAAAATATATATTCGGTTATAAAAATTCAAATCACATCATATACTAAAAAATATAAAATTTTATTAACTTAATATATTAAATAGTAATTTAAATAATTAAATATAAAATTAAATAAAAGTGAAAGGAGAATTATATTTTAATCTAATATATTGCTTTAAATTTGGTAGATAGATTTTAAAAAATTAATATTATCAAATAAAGAAATCATTTGGTTGTAAAGATTATAGAAAATTTAGTTAGGACTTGTTTGGATACAGAGATATAAGAGAGGATGACACAAAAATGTACTAAAAAAATGTTAAGATAGATATAATATGTACATGTGCACAAGTGTAGTTTCCTAGTGACTTCATAAAAGAAGACTTTTGAGTTTTGACGTCGGCCGGTCACGGTACACGAATTTTAGTTTCTCTTATTGGTCGCAATAGTTTCGTAAACGGTCATAATATTCTTAGTTCTTTCGGTCTAAGATTCTTTTCTTAGACAAAGGAATAATGTTAGTACAATAATCATGGGAAAAGCTGTCGTCTACATACAAAGAATGGGAAGAAATGCCTCCGTGAAAGTATATATATTTGTTACGTCATATCGTATAGCATGCATGGAGCCACGTTAGCATCGCCTTGATTTGAATTTGTATGACAAATGAACTGATTCTAATTATGTACATATACCTAAACTATTTGGAAAACTAAATAGGAATCAACCTTAAAGAGAGAATTTATTAGAGAAAAAGATGCCAAATGAGACGGTATATAATTGGCCTTCTTCGGCTACTTGTCGTAAAGCAATTCTAAACTGTAGAATCCACGTGCGTTTAATTTACTATATTTATAGTACTGTAATATAAGGTTATTTTTTGTATTTATTGTGTCTTGAGTAAGACCAATAAGATGACCATTGACCATTAATAGTTTCTTTTTACGTATAGATTCATTAATTGACTTCTCTATAGGAAGTGTATGCTCGACGGTCTTGAGTTTGCTATTTGTAGTAGGTAACGAAGGAGCACAAGTGTCGTTTTGTGAGACGTGCTCGTCTCGGGTTACATACCTAAACCTCTCTAGTCTCTTTCGCGACTTTCTTTCTCCAAACACTTTTGCTCACACATCCCTAACTTAAACGAATTGAAAAAGTATTATAGTTAAAGACCGTTTAAGGTCGTTTCATATGTAAGAGAAAATGATTCATTGCAAATTTCATTATGAGTTTTTTTTCCTTCTTTTGAGAGAGTTAAAACAAATAGTAAAATTATTGTGATGCTTCTTAATGAAGTATAAAAAGATTTATAAAATCTTAAGTGTTTTATTGTTAAGTTTGAAATAGTCAAATTGTACGAATGTGTCTTCCGTTGTTATCGGAGTACTTAAATAAGTTACAGATTTTTTAGTAAGTAGTGCTAAGTTGTTATTCTACTATATAATTATTTTCCTGTAATTCTTTATCAATTGACACAAATCTTTCAATTTTTGATTCTGAGCAAACTTTCTTATTCACAAAGATAACAAAGTGGTATCAGCGCCATAGATACTAACTTGAGAGAAAATGAGTGACAAGGACACGATGGTGTTACCAAAGTTTGATGGGGATTAAGAGCATTAGGCAATGCTCATGAAGAACCTGATCAGATCCAAGGAGTGGTGGGATCTGGTTAAAACCGGAATACCTAGTCAATAAAGAGGAATGATTCTGTCAGGAGCACAGAGAACTGAGCTATAGGAGAGAATAGCAGAGAAGACAGTCACTAACCACAAGGTGAAGAACTACCTCTTCTCCTCAATTGACAAGACGATTCTGAAATCAATTCTCAAGAAGGACACGTTGAAGGAGTTGTGGGACTCAATGAAGAAAGAATACCAAGGAAACAATAGGGTGCAGAGTGCACAAATACAGAGGCGAAGGAGAATCTTTGAAGTTCTTGAGATGAGTTGTGGAGAAACAATACTTCTCAAGAGTAATGGAGGTAACAAATGACATGCGTAATCTTGGAGAAGATATGCCTGACTCCAAGATTGTTGAGAAGATTTTCAAAACGTTAGCTGAAAAATTCACATACATAGTATATGCGATTGAGGAGTCCAAACATGATGGAGAACATGGTCTGCACAGTATGACCGTCGATGTTCTGCATAGCTCCACAGTATGACCGTCGATGGTCTGCATAGCTCTCTGAGGGTTCATGAGCAGAACATGGTCAGACATGATGGAGAGGAGAAAGCTCTGAAGGTTGAAGGGCAATAGAGACTAAGCAATGCCAGAGGCCGGGGAGGATATCCATCTAGAGGAAGAGGAAGAAGTGGATATCAACAAAGAGGTCGTGGCAATGCCAATAAGGATCATGTGGAGTGCTTCAAATGTCACATGATGGGGCACTACAAGTCAGAATGTCCAGAGTGGGACAAAGAAGCGAATTATGTAGAGCTGGAGGAAGATCTACTGTTGATGGCGCATATTGAAGAATTCAAGAATGAGGAGGAGCAGGCCTGGTTCCTCGACTCGGGTTGCAGTAATCACATGTGTGGTTGGGAGTGTTTCATTGAGTTGGATGACACCTTTAAGATAACATTGAAGCTGGGAGATGGTAGGAAGATGTTTGTAGACGGAAGAGGAAAGTTGCGACTTGAAATCAATGGGAGGACTCAAGTAATCTCTGACGTCTACTTTTTACCTGGGCTGAAGAATAATCTTCTCAGTGTGGGGCAGTTGCAGGAGAAAGGGTTAAGAGTCATAATTAAAGATGGAGAATGTGAAGTGTGGCACAAAGAAGAGAAAACGATGATAATGCACTCAACAATGTCAAAAAACAGGATGTTCATATATTCACCATTGTTAGAGAAGCTAAGGGAGAAGAAGAGAGTCAATGTCTACAAGAGATGGAGAAGAGAAATGACCTGTGGCACAGAAGATATGGTCATCTCAACAATGGAATCTTGGGAACACTAGCAGAGAGGGATATGGTGATTGGGATACCAAAGCTGAGCAAAGAAGTTGAAGGAGCTGTTTGTGATGTCTACATGAGAGGAAAGCAAAACTGAGAAAGCATTCCAAAGAAGAGTGTGTGGAGATCAACTCGGGGGCTTCAATTGTTTCACACCGATATATGTGGACCAATTACTCCATCATTTGCAAGTGGAAAAAGGTACATCATCAATTTCATAGATGATTACAATAGAAAGTGCTGGACTTACTTCTTGACAGAGAAATCAAAAGCGTTTAGAGAGGAGTTTATAGTTGGAGTAGAAAGAGAATTGGGGCAACTGTTGGTGTGTCTACGCTCTGACAGGAGAGGAGAGTTTAACTCTAAGGAGTTTAACGAGTATTGCAGAGAGTTTGGTATCAAACGTCAACTCACAGCTGCATATACACTTCAACAGAACGAAATCGCAGAGAGGATGAACAAAACTATCATGAACATGACAAGATGCATGATGCTGGAAACGGGTGTTCCAAGACGTTTTTGGCCATAAGCAATTCAATATGTTGTATACAAATTGAACATGAGTCCATCAAAGACTTTAAACGATGTCACACTAGAGGAGAAGTGGAGCAACCTGAAACCGTCAGTAACACATCTCATAGTGTTTGGGAGCATTGTGTATTGATGTTCATATATTTTACCTTGTTTTCCCTTAGGTTATTCACAAGTTTTGCGTCTTTTGCTATCCATTTAGGCCATTATTGTGTAGCTTTAGGACTAATCATGCATTAGAGTATAGTTGCATTGCATTTGCATCTTTTCATGCATAAACAGGTGATTTTGGAGCTTAAGGAGCATGGAAGCAATGCTAAGGAGAAGTGAAGCAATCCTGAGGAGAAAACAAGAAAGTTAAGGCTGAAGAATCAAGGTCCGGAGTCCCACTCGACCGCACACTCAACCAGACACTTGACCGTGTGCTGAGAAGGACTCGACCGAGTGGAGAATGCACGAGAGAAGCCAGCTCGACCAGCCACTCGACCGAGCACTGGTCGAGTTGACCGAGCCGTTGACTGCTTTGACTTTTTGTATTTTTAGGGCTTCCACCTCACCTTCTATATAAAGCCCTTGTACCTGCAGCCACCAAAGAGTCCAGCTTTTTAGAGAGTCTAAAACCTAGTTTTTACCTTTTTTAGATTTTATTCATTTTGCACTTTCTTTTATTTTTTTAGATTTTGTACTTGTTTAAGAAAGAAAGACTAGATTCTTGTATTTTGTTGGTTTCATAACTTTCAAGATATTAAGATTTCGAGTTTTATTTCTTTATCAATATTGTAGATCTCTGTTTCATCTTTCTAATGATGCAAGTTTCAATATTTTCTGGGTTTTTGACTTATTTCACCATGTGTTCTTGTGAGTAGTTTGCTTAGGACCTTGAGGATGGGTTAGGCTGGGTTGATCTTGTGGTTTATTTGATTTGGTCAAGCTTGATTGTTGTAAATCTCTTCTAGGCTAGATGTTCTTAATGCTGATCCTATATCTGAGAAGGTAGGGTTTGATTTCAAGCATCTTAGCATCACACCAATGTTTAAGGAGCATAGATAAAGCTAGATCTAGAGCTTACCATTAGGCTTGCTAAGAGATTAGAAGTCTTGTTTGGTTTGAAATGTATTGCTTAATGCCTGCTTGTGTAGATTCTTTACTTTGTGAGAACAAGTCTAGAAATGCATAGGTTTGATTGTTTCTTGCCATAAGAGTGGATTAAACATGTCTTAGAATAGTATGTCTAGAGATCAGCTCAAAGTTGGCTTGAGATTTGTTGACCAAGTTAGATAACCACAATGATTAGCTCAGCCCATGAATCCCTCCTCAAGGCCTTATTTGTTTATTAATATCTTAGTCTAAATATCATTGCCTGCTTGTTGTTTGATTAGTTTTTGCATTGCTCTGTTTTTCTTGTGTTGCTCTGTTTTCACGTTTAGTCTAGCTCGACCCTGTACTCGACCTACACTTGGTCGAGTGCTGCTCGAGTTCATCCCCAGAACTTGTGTTTATGATTTGTGATTGTCTTGTTTCATTCATGTTTCATTTCTAATGCATTCACTTAGTTTTCTATTCATTACTTGTCTTGCATTAGTTCATTAGCATAGTATCTATTTCTGTTCTAGTTTCATTATAGCTTTAATTTGTCTGTTCTTTTTGCATTTAGTATCTTGTTCTAGTTGTTTTTACTTTCTGCATTTCATATCTCATTATAGGGTTGTTAGTGACAAACAACCTTTACATCTGGCTTGACTTAGATTCATATGCACATCTTGATTGTTCACAAACACTCAGATTGGATTGACACCTCTTATACTACAATTGCATAAGGGGAATTGAAACACCCTGACATCCATTCATTCATAACTCATCATTCCATACATCATTCATTCACCACACCACACAAATAGTCAGTTTCAATTTGGCGTCGTTGCCCATTTGAGTTTGTTTTGTGACATTTAGGATCATTATTAGTCTAAGATTAAGTTCGTTTAAACACTTGTGAAGTTACTGAACTCGAATCTTCCTTTGCTTGGCTGTTTTGAGTTTCAGGTACCCACTCGACCACCTACTCGACCACCACTCGACCGAGCTGGGATCGAGCACTTGATCGAGCCAGAAGTCGGATCCAAATAGCCATTACTTCCCAGTCGACTCGACCACCCACTCGAGCCTGCGCTCGACCGTGTACCTGTTCGAGTCTGTAGTAGAGTTTGTTGATGCACACAAGGTCAAAAGGCAAAGACAGTCTTCAACAGCCTATTGACAACATCCACAGGCTACAAAAGGGTTTGAGACATAAGCAATGGAGAGTAGTTCAACAACAACAAGGTCAAGACATCATGGAGCAACCAGCTATCCATGAGCAGAGACCAAGGCACATTGGTGCAGGAGATGCACCCAATACCCACAACCAAAGGGCTGGAATTGTGCCACCTTCAGTAGCAAACAATAACTTTGAGATCAAGAGTGGATTGATCTCAATGATACAAGCCAACAAGTTTCATGGGTTGCGAATGGAGGATCCACTAGATCACCTTGATGAGTTTGACAGAATATGTGGACTCACAAAGATCAATGGAGTGAGTGAAGATGGATTCAAATTAAGGCTCTTCCCATTTTCTCTTGGAGACAAAGCTCACCTTTGGGAAAAAACTCTTCCTACTGGAGCTATCACCACATGGGATGCATGCAAGAAAGCTTTTCTGGCCAAGTTCTTCTCCAATGCAAGGACTGCTAGGTTGAGGAATGAAGTTTCAGGGTTTGCTCAAAGGAATAATGAGAGCTTTTGTGAAGTTTGGGAGAGGTTTAAAGGATTCCAGACTCAGTGTCCTCACCATGGCTTCAACAATGAGTCACTTCTAAGCACTTTGTATAGAGGAGTACTTCCCAAGATCAGGATGCTTCTTGATACAGCCTCTAATGGAAACTTCCTCAACAAGAATGTGGAAGAAAGATGGGAATTAGTTGAGAATCTTGCTCAATCTGATGGCAATTATAATGAGGATTATGATAGGACCATAAAGGGCTCCTCCACTGATCAAGAGGATAAGTATAAGAAGGATTTGAAGATGGTCAATGAGAAGCTTGACAAGATACTCCTAAGCCAGTCCAAGTCCATTCACTTCATTGGTGAAGAAGAAGCTCCAGTTCAAGAGGGGGAGCCTGAATTTGTTGTGCTATGCTACATGCAAAACCAGGGAGGATACAAAGGCTACAACCAAGGAGGTTTCAAACAGAACAACCTCTCTTATAGGAGCACCAATGTGGCCAACCCTCAAGACCAAGTCTATCCACCTCCCCAGCCTCAACAACAGCAACAAAACTACATCCCAAAGCAACAACATCAGGTGTTCCAGCCCCAATTGTGTCCCCCACCAGGGTTTCAGACTAACCAAGGCCAGGAACAAGACTTAAGAGCAATGATGCAACAGTTGTTGATTGGGCAAACACAAGGCAAGATTGAGGAAGCCAAACAGTTTGCTGAATTGAATCAAAGGCTCACATCACAGTACAATGATCTGAACATGAAGTTTGAAGGTCTCAACTCCAGAGTAAAGTATATGGAGAGTAACATTGCCTCTACTTCAGCTCCTAAACCCAACCAACTCCCTGGAAAAGCTGTTCAAAATCCAAGGGAGTTCACTGCAAAAGCCATTCATATCTCTGATGAGGAAGTCACTGAGGACAGTGAAGTCCAAGTTTGGGGGAATTCATTAGTTACTGAAGCCCCAAGTGACGTTTGTGCAAAGCAACTGGAGTCCGCCATTGCACTCGACCAGGTACTCGAACAGCCACTCGACCGAGTGCATGCTCGAGTGGTCGATCGAGTTGTAGACTCAGAAGCTGCCAAGCCTGCTAAGTACATTCCTCCTGCTTACAAGCCACCTCTTCCATTCCCAGGACGTTTCAAAGCACAAAAGATTAGGAGCTTAGGGAAATCATTGAGAGAAAGGAGATGATGGCTAAGCAACAAGAGGAAGAGAAGGCTTTGAAGGAAGTGGTTATGATTGAGAAAGAAGAAGAAGTGATGGCCATACAAGAGATCACCATTGCTTACCAAGAAGAAGAGAGAGGACCTGCCTTGGAACAGTATGATCCATATCCTCTCTACAAAGATTTTTTGCTTGATTTGTCAAAGAAGAAGGCTGAAGCTCAAGATGAGGAGGAGCTTGAGGACCTTGGAGGAGTTATCATTCCAATCAAGCTTAAGGATCCAGGTCCATTCTATCTGCCTTGCACACTTAGCTATCTTCACTACAAACAATGCCTTTGTGATTTGGGAGCTTCAACAAGTGTGATGCCATACTCCATAACACAAAAGCTTGGGAGAACTGATTTCAAATCCACCAACCTTCATATATGTCTAGCTGATGGGTCAAATAAAGAGATAGTTGGAAGGTTAGAGAATGTCCCAGTCAAGATAGGGAAGGCAAGGGTTCACACTGATTTTGTGGTGTTGGAGATGGAAAAGGAACCTGAAGATCCAATCATTCTTGGAAGGCCATTCTTAGCCACTGTTGGAGCAGTTATTGATGTCAAAGAGGGTCTTGTGACCTTGAACATTGCTGAAGATATAGCCATGAAGTTTAACATCTATAACCCAACCAACCTTCCTACCATTGATGATCAACCTTTTACTATCAAGGACAAAGGAGGTCAAGAAGGCTTAAGTGGTGAAGCAATTCCAAAGGCTAAGCTCTCCTTTCAAGATGATTCTGTGGAAAAGCTTAAGAGGTCAGTTCAAGAGTTGACTAGTATGGTTGAGGATTTCCAAGTTAAGCTGAACAAGAGGTCTTTAAGGAAAGCAAGACCAAGGCTCAAAATCAAGAAGAAATATGGTTTGTGTGTTAAGGGTGAGGAGATCAAGGATCAACTTCACAGTGATCAAGAGGTTCCAGGGAGGATTTCATCACCTCCTTGGTATCTAAACAAAGCCTAAGAAGGCAGCCAAAGTCAAGCTTAGTGACTTTAAACAAGCTCATTAGGGAGGAAGTCCCTAAGGTATCCTTTGTAAATATGGTTTATTTTCCTTGTAGTTTTGATGTGTTTTCTTTTATGTTTGTGTTGGACAGGCCTTTAGGTGAAAATGTAGTTGGGTAAGGAGAGATTTAAACTTGGAGAAGGAGACTCGCAGGCCCACTCGACCTGCCCACGAGAGGTACTCGACCGAGCTAGAAAGGAATTAAGGCCCATTTGATCTTCAAATCGCTAGAACGATCAAGTGGAGGGAAGAACAAGAAGAAAAATTTTGAAATTTCAAAATTTGGTCAAGGTGCTCGACCGTGTACAGTCGAGTGTGGGGTCGAGTGGCAGCAAAAAGCAGGTCAAAGATTCCCATTTCAAATTTGAATGGTATGGACGCTCCACCCTTGTCTCTTTGTCCCCTTAGCTTCTTTATATAGACCTAGCATGAGATTATACCTCTCACATTCTCTCATTTGCTCAAAACAATTAAATTCAAGTTTTAAAGTCTCTCTCATAGCTTATCTTTTGCTCAAGCTTAGTTCTTTCAAGTTTTTGGGTCACTAACCTATTAACTTTGAGCTTTGAGTCTATTCCCTTCAGTTCTTTTTGAAAAATGTCTTCAAGAATCACTAGGAAGTCTCAACAAACCGCTGCAACCACCATGGAACGTCATGATGCTAGCCTTGAATCAAGAGGAGAAGCTGGAAGAGCCACTCGATGCCCCACTCGATCATGCACTCGACCGAGTGACCGTTCGAGCAGCCGGTCGAGCCAGATGTCGTGTCCAAGGAGAGAGTTAGTTGAGGAAGATCCTGAGAGGACTGAAAGTGAAGAAGAAAGGGAGCCAACTCTTAGTGATTTCATGAGGATAAACAAGACCAAAGGGAAGAGGCCAGCAGTTGAGATTGAACAAGAGAAGGTTGAGAGTGAGAGTGAAGAAGAAAGTGAAGAAGAAGAGGGAGAGGATGATGGAGAAGCAGAATCTTGTGGATTGACAAAGAGGCAACTTTATGAAGCCTTCATGAGAATGGAGTTCCTGGGAACCAGGTATCCACAAAAGGAGACCATGGAGAAGCTAGCCATTGACAAAGATGTGGAGTACCTTTTTGAGAAGAGCAGCCTAACCAAGTTCATGGGGCTTTGCATGGAGGGCTACAAAGAAGAGAGTTGTGAGTTTCTAGCCACAGTCAAGCTGCACACATATGCAAGAAAGGATGCTGGGTTAGGAGCTGGTCACATTGCTTTCACAATCAAGGGGAAGAAGTATGATCTTTCAATGAAGAAGATAGCCAATGTGTTTGGTTTTGAGGTTGGGAGCAATAGGAGTCTGATGATTCCAAGAGAAGAGCTCTATGCTGTGTGGGAAACCATTGGGGACAACAAATTCTATTCATCCTCCAATTCCAAGAGCTCAAGGGTAAGGAGCCCAGTCCTAAGGTACTTCCACAAAGCTCTTGCCAACACCTTCTTTGCTAGGAAGGAAACTGGGAACATTAATGAGGGGAGCTAAAGATGATTGATTTGGCTCTCAATGGAATCATCTTTCAAGCAAGAAATGGTACCATCATTCTTGGGAGCACTGTGGAGACTGACCTAGCAATGGTGCTCATTGATCACATGATTCAATTGAGAAGTTGGGTAGGCAAGTTGGAAAACAAAGGATCAAGAGGAGCACTAACCATTGGAGGCATCATTACTCCAATCCTACAAGCTGCTAAGGTTCCACTTAGAGGAGAAAGGGTTTCACCAAGATGGATTGACTCTAGCTACCTCACCTCTACTCTCATCCTAGCCAAGGAGATGCATCAAGGGAATCACATTTTCAACTTTGAGCTTCCAACACTTGGGAAAAAGCAACTGATTTTGCCTAACCAAGAGCTCACCACCATTCAAGAAGGAGCCAACATTGACTTTTGGCCAGCTGAGGAGCATTTGTTTGATGGTATAGTTCAACCTAGAGTTGATGAAGCTGGAGATGTGCAAATGGCTGATGAAGAGGAGCAATTTTACTTTGAGGATTATGAGCTCAACCCAAGAGATAGTAGAGGAGTGAGGGAGGCTATCAAGAGGTTAACTCTTTTGCAAAATTGGAACAAATGGCATGGGAAGAGGTTTGATAAGCTGAAGAAGAAGGTGACCAACATGGCTAAGTCTATCAAGGGCTTAAAGAAGGAGATTGCTGAGTTAAAGAGTGGAAATTCTTCACCTACACCATCAAGCCCTTTGAGGAGGAGTAGCTCAACTAGAGCACTTTCTAGAGTTGCGAACCCTGTAGAACCAGATAGAGCTTCAATGTATGAGCCAAATCAGAGGAAGAGGAGCTCAAGTACCCGAGAACAACCATTTTCAAGGTACTCGACCGGGTCACTCGAGCACCCACTCGACCGAGCACCTCCAATGCACTCGGCCGAGTTCCAGCCCAGATCACCCTATGGCTTCTCACCTCCAGCTGCTTATCCAGGATATCCAGGTTACCCTCCCATCCCACCCCAGTACTTCATGGATCCAGTACTCTACCAGCAGTTCTACCAGCAACAAGGTCAGAATTTTGACACTCGTGGTCCAGCTCGACCCCCCCACTCGAGCACGTACTCGACCGAGTCCCGGTCGATTCCCATCGTCGAGCTGCCCCAATCTCCACCTCCAAGTCATCAACAAGACACCAACTACTCCTATGACAGCATGCAGATGGATGTGGACAACTACTTCCACAATCCCTAAGGTACCACTATCACCTTCACTTGTACATATCATTGCATTTCATGTTGTGTTTTGTTTTTTGTTTTTCATCTTGAATCCTTACTCAAAAATTTCTTTCACACAGGGACTGTGTGATTTAAGTTTGGGGGAGGGTTTGAGATAGCATTTGACATTGTGTTTTGTGATTCTTATTTCAAATTTTTAGCATCATCATGTTAATACTTGCATAGCATCTAAGGCATAGAAAAACCCTAAAAATTTAAAATTTTTTTGCAAAATTCTTTATAAGAAAAAGAGTGTTCATGTAGTTTGCATTGCATATTAGGATCTTGTTTAGCATGTTTCATGTAGGATTGTATAGTATTTGCATTAGGGATCTATGATGAGTATTCCCTTGTTAGCTTGTTTATTCACTAGACTAGGATCAATGCCCAAGTTAATAGTACTTTGATGCTAGTTGAGTGGTTAGAAGCATGAGATTGAACCAAGCCTTGAATTCCTACATTGCATTTGGTCCAAATTGAAGCATGTTGAGATTTGAAACCATTTCCTATTTATAAGAACCTAATATTGACTTTCAATTATCAATGTGTACATTGCTTTAAACTCATGGATACCATATACATATTTGGATCATCTTCTTCCTTTTTACCACTCTTGTTGATCCAAGTAGCTGATTTCCTCATTAAGAATCAGTTCCCCTACCCCTAAACCAAACCTTCTTTCAAGCCATGTTTATTCTTGTGAGAGTGAGGCCTATTTTTCGGATTGAGCTTGGTAGAAAGTGTTAGGTTTGAACTGACAAGAGTAAAGCCTTGTGTAGTTCTAGTTTGCATTTTTCAAACTAGATAGGACTAGGTGGTTCACTTATTGGGTTTGAGACTTGGCTGTTAAGAAAAGAAAAGAGGAAAAAGAGAAAGAAAAGAGGGAAAGGTAAAAAAAAGTTAAGAATGGTTCTAATTAAAGAAAAGAAAAGAAAGAAAAGGAAAGTCTAGCAAAGTGCTTATATGTCTTAAGAATAAGAAGAAAAGAGAACCATAGCAAATAAGTAAAGATCCCCCATCCCACTAGAAAGATCAAATAAGAAACATCTCCTAAGACTTGAAAACCAAAAGAGAAAAGGGTGAAAAAGAAAAGAAGAAGTTAAAGGGTAGAACTAGGATCATTTGGGTTTAGATTGCTAGGATAAAACACTTTGGGAGCCTTTGGATAGACAAGGTTTTATTCTTGTATGTGTCTAGGTGCTCTTACCTTTAGCATTCTTCTAAAGCTCAATCCATTTTCATGAGAGAACCTTGATTTTGATAAGCCCTACTCTAAAAAGAGACCATCATTGTCTCTAAACCTTTTACTGCCAAGCCAAATGAGTTTAAGCATTGCATAGAATTGATTCATGTTCTTGATTAATGAATGTTAAAGGAAATGGTTGATTTGAATGCATGTGGATGTCTAAGGCTCAAATCAATAAAGGTTGTGATATGCTTGTCTAAAGTCTTTAAGTATAGCTCATTCAACTTGCATCATAGTACTAGTAACTTGGACATTGATTCTAGATAGTCTATTTGCAAGCTTTAGGAGCTGAGATCCCACTTTCAAACCTCACCTACCTTTTTTGTCTTGATTATTTGCTTGAGGGCAAGCAAAGACTAAGTTTGGGGGTGTTGATGTTCATATATTTTACCTTGTTTTCCCTTAGGTTATTCACAAGTTTTGCATCTTTTGCTATCCATTTAGGCCATTATTGTGTAGCTTTAGGACTAATCATGCATTAGAGTATAGTTGCATTGCATTTGCATCTTTTCATGCATAAACAGGTGATTTTGGAGCTTAAGGAGCATGGAAGCAATGCTAAGGAGAAGTGAAGCAATCCTGAGGAGAAAACAAGAAAGTTAAGGCTGAAGAATCAAGGTCCGGAGTCCAACTCGACCGCACACTCGACCAGACACTCGACCGTGTGCTGAGAAGGACTCGACCGAGTGGAGAATGCACGAGAGAAGCCAGCTCGACCAGCCACTCGACCGAGCACTGGTCGAGTTGACCGAGCCGTCGACTGCTTTGACTTTTTGTATTTTTAGGGCTTCCACCTCACCTCCTATATAAAGCCCTTGTACCTGCAGCCACCAAAGAGTCCAGCTTTTTAGAGAGTCTAAAACCTAGTTTTTACCTTTTTTAGATTTTATTCCTTTTGCACTTTCTTTTATTTTTTTAGATTTTGTACTTGTTTAAGAAAGAAAGACTAGATTCTTGTATTTTGTTGGTTTCATAACTTTCAAGATATTAAGATTTCGAGTTTTATTTCTTCTTCAATATTGTAGATCTCTGTTTCATCTTTCTAATGATGCAAGTTTCAATATTTTCTGGGTTTTTGACTTATTTCACCATGTGTTCTTGTGAGTAGTTTGGTTAGGACCTTGAGGATGGGTTAGGCTGGGTTGATCTTGTGGTTTATTTGATTTGGTCAAGATTGATTGTTGTAGATCTCTTCTAGGCTAGATGTTCTTAATGCTGATCCTATATCTGAGAAGGTAGGGTTTGATTTCAAGCATCTTAGCATCACACCAATGTTTAAGGAGCATAGATAAGGCTAGATCTAGAGCTTACCATTAGGCTTGCTAAGAGGTTAGAAGTCTTGTTTGGTTTGAGATGTATTGCTTAATGCCTGCTTGTGTAGATTCTTTACTTTGTGAGAACAAGTCTAGAAATGCATAGGTTTGATTGTTTCTTGCCATGAGAGTGGATTAAACATGTCTTAGAATAGTATGTCTAGAGATCAGCTCAAAGTTTGCTTGAGATTTGTTGACCAAGTTAGATAACCACAATGATTAGCTCAGCCCATGAATCCCTCCTCAAGGCCTTCTTTGTTTATTAATATCTTAGTCTAAATATCATTGCTTGCTTGTTGTTTGATTAGTTTTTGCATTGCTCTGTTTTTCTTGTATTGCTCTGTTTTCACGTTTAGTCTAGCTCGACCCTGTACTCGACCTACACTCGGTCGAGTGCTGCTCGAGTTCATCCCCAGAACTTGTGTTTATGATTTGTGATTGTCTTGTTTCATTCCTGTTTCATTTCTAATGCATTCACTTAGTTTTCTATTCATTACTTGTCTTGCATTAGTTCATTAGCATAGTGTCTATTTCTGTTCTAGTTTCATTATAGATTTAATTTGTCTGTTCTGTTTGCATTTAGTATCTTGTTCTAGTTGTTTTTACTTTCTGCATTTCATATCTCATTATAGGATTGTTAGTGACAAACAACCTTTACATCTGGCTTGACTTAGATTCATATGCACATCTTGATTGTTCACAAACACTCAGATTGGATTGACACCTCTTATACTACAATTTCATAAGGGGAATTGAAACACCCTGACATCCATTCATTCATAACTCATCATTCCATACATCATTCATTCACCACACCACACAAATAGTCAGTTTCACGTATGCACTTGTACCGTATGAAAAAAGAATTAAACTTGACGAGAAGAGCGTCAAGTGTGTGTTTTTTGGAGTGAGCAAGGAGTTAAAGGCATATCGTTTATACAATCCAACAACAAAGAAGATAGTAACAAGTAGAGATGTCTAGTTTTATGAAAATAAAGGCTGGAACTGGGAAGAAAAATAGAAGGAGAAAGGCTTCAATGGGATGATTCAGACGTTGAGCCTACAGAAAAACATACGGTTGTAGAAGAAGAAAATCAAGTAGTAAAGGAAGAAACTGTTGTAGTAGAGGAAGCTCAAACCGGTTCAGAAACTCAAACTCCTATTGGAGTAGCTCAGACTCCTGTAAGAGAAGGATCCAAGAGGACGATAAAGAGAGCAGTATGGTTCAAAGACTTTGACACGAGAGATGCATGATTTCTAGTAGAAGAAGAAGAAAGAGAGATCTGTGCAATGTTAATAGCAACAGAAGATCCTACTTCGTTTGATGATGCAAAACAAAAAGAAGTGTGGAGAGAAGCAATGTAAAAGGAGATTGCTTCCATTGAAGAGAATAACACTTGGGAGCTTGTTGTTCTTCCTGAATGAGCAAAAAAGTTTTGAGTGAAGTGGGTGTTCAAAACAAAGCTCAACGAGAATGGTGAAATTGACAAGTTTAAAGCAAGATTAGTGGCAAAGGGATATCATCAGAAAGAAGGAACAAATTTTCATGAAGTCCTTGCACCAGTTGCTAGGTGGGATACCTTAAGGGTGATATTAATAGTGGCTACAGAAAAGAGGTTGTTTGTCTACCAATTAGATGTCAAAAGTGCATTCCTACACGGAGAATTGTAGGAGGAAGTCTTTGTGGAGCAACCACGAGAGTTTAAGGTCATTAATGAAGTTGATAAAAATGTACAGATTGAGAAAAGCGTTGTATGGTTTGAAACAAACCCCACGAGCGTTGTATATTCGTATTGGAGTATATTTTCTGCGAGAAGACTTTGAGAAATGCTACTATAAGCATACATTGTTCGTAAAGAACGAAGAGGGACGCTGCCTGGTCATGAGTCTTTAGGTTGATGATCTCATCTACACAGGACACTCAATAGAGATGCTAGAAGAGTTTAAAGCCTCCATGATGAGTGAGTTCTCTATGACTGATTTAGGCAAGATGAAATACTTTCTGGGAGTGGAGGTTGTTCAGGATGAGAAAGAAATCTTCATAACTCAGAAAAATATGCAGAAGAAACTCTGAAGAAGTATGGTATGGAGGAGTGTAATGCTGTTAAAACTCCAATGGTACCGGGTAACAAACTCACAAGAGAAGGAGCTGGAGAAGAAGTGAATCCAACAATGTTTAAGAAACTTGTTGGTAGTTTGAGGTACCTAACTGCTACTAGACCTGATTTTGTCTATTCGGTGAACCTAGTCAGCAGATATATTGAGAGACCAAATGAACAACATATGGCGGCAGCAAAGAGGATCTTGATATATATTCAGGAAACTCGAGATTTTGGAATTCAGCACTAGTATGGTGGTGAGAAAAATCTAGTCGAATATGTGGAGAGTGGCTATGCAGGGGATGCTGATGATTTCAAAAGCACCTCTGGATTTGTTTTTATGTTGGGTGGAGGTGCAGTGTCATGGGTCTCAAAGAAGCAGCCGATTGTCACTTTGTCTACGACTGAAGCATAGTTTTTTTCTGCAGTTTATGGATCTTGTCAAGCATTGTGGCTCAGGAACATTATGGCTGAGATCGATATTGAGCACAAGGAAGGTACTATCATGTTCTGCAATACAAGTTTTGCAATCAAGTTGTCTAAGAATTCGGTGTTACATGGGAGGAGCAAGCATATTCATGTCAGGTTTCATTACTTGAGAGAATTGGTGAATGATAGAGTAATTCAGCTCGACTACTGAAGTACACATGATCAGATATCTGACATAATGAAAAAGGTGGTGAGCCTGAAGTGTTTGAGAAGCTCACGAGTAGGATGGGTGTTGGCTTAAAGGAAGTATAAACTGAAAAGAGAGTTTCAGTTTAGGGGAGAAAATGAAGTATAAAAAGATTTATCAAATCTTATTGTTAAGTTTGAAGTAGTCAAGTCGTAGGAATGTGTATTTCGTTGTTATCGGAGTAGTTGAATAAGTTGCAGGTTTTTTAGAAAGTAGTGTTGAGTTGTTGTTCTACTATATAATTCTTTTCCTGTAACTCTTTATCAATTAACACAAATCTTTCAGTTTTTGGTTCTGAGCAAACTTTCTTATTCACAAAGATAACACTTAACGATGGACCAACTTGATATGGACAACCCAAAAGGACCAAAACTCCGGCCGTAGAACATTATCTGCCTATGCATGATGAATCACAGCTTATATGTTAACTATGTGAGGTTGTTCACGGGCTCAAGATAATTTCCATCATCTTAATTAGTGTCACAACGATAATAAAGACAATAGACTTGGTTATCTCGGTTATGTTGGGTTTAATTGGTAACCATGTACTGTTTTGGTATGTGATGTACCGCTTTGACAATTTCTAAACACAAAAGCGATATCAAAAACGTTACCAAATACATTATTCAGTTTTTTTATACAGCTTTCATGTATTATTATTAGTTTTGAGTGCGTTAGGGCATCTCCATCAAAGAATGTAAACAAAGTTGCTTAAAACATATTTTATTATTAATTTTGAAAAAAAACTGAAATTTAGAACTTCTTCAGAAACTTTAAAATTTCATTGGTCCATTGATGGATGTTAAATTTGGGGTTCTTCAACAAATATTTGAGACTTTATACAACTATAACAAGGGATCCACAGTACAAGCCTCACTTTATCAGTATTTAACCGGCTAACATATTCAGTTAACCCTCCAACATAGAAGTATTCACTATACAAGTCCCTTTCTAGATCATCATCCTCTTTTTTAAAGAGAAATTGTAACCTGTATTCAATATAGACCTTTAGATTATGACAAAGGAACAATAGAACATTAGCTTCTGCTAAATAAGAACTGATAAACGCGCAGGTTAAAATACTTCATGAACATGAGGCACACAAATCAGATATATACGTTTTAATTAGATTATCATGGCTGCCTATACCTTTGGATATAGAAAAGCAAGCTCCCTAATTCAACCAGAAACAGTGTATGGTCGAATTGAATTGCAGTTGTGAATACTGATTATAATGTGATTTAAAAAATTTGGTGATGCAAGTATTCATTCACTTTACCTTCAGAATCAGGAGCTTGCGAATCTGCAGGAGAATTGGTCGGACTGAAAGACGTAGGATCTTTGTTAATAACATATTAAAGTGTATACAATTGTAAAGAGCTAGTAAATAAACTTAATATAATTGTCCAAAACAAATGTATACCTGGAGCAGAGAGAGAAGCTGCTGTAGTTGCAAAGGTTCACAAATAATCCAGGAGCTACCTTGTAGAATGACACAGCAACAAAATCTGCAGGATGCTCCGATAAATCAGGTGGTAGTGTAGCACAACCTTTTGCAGCATCAATCAAGATTAACCACCGCTTGCTCCTTATAAAAAGTATATAAAAGCCATGATGAGAGAAAAATAATAGAAACCAATACGAACAACCCTCGTAAGTCCTATACACAGTTAGAATCAACAAAGAAAGAAGAATCAATTGTTATAGTTCATCAAAATGTACACAGATCATTTCTCTATTTTTTAACATTAACAGCAAAAAAATATATGGCCGATTCCTATAATAATTCTCCTGTTCAAAGGCTGTATCCAAGCAGATGAAGATATGAATAGAGAATGTAAAGTGACAATTACTTGCTAAAGGGAGAACCTTGTAGCGTGGTTTCAGTACTTGTAAGCCCAAATAAGAGCAATGATAAACTAGAGCAACACATAGAGGAAAGACTGTTCGATTAAGATTAAACCTCAAGCAGTATATATATATATATATATGTAGCTACACCGCAACATACAACTGAGAGAGCCACACATAATCCTGACTATAACTTGGAAAATTTGATAGATAATCTTCCAATTCAACACACAAGCACAAGGAAAACAAGAAGTGACCACTGATGACATTTAAGTTCTTTAACTTGAGAAACCCCATATAATTTCAAAAAAAAAAATCAAGTCTTTAAAAAACAATCGAGAAATAATCAAACAACTTCTCTATCGATGATACCGATAGGAGGATATAAGTTAGACTCAAAAGTTAAATTAAAAATTATAATATAATTGAAAACTAATAGAAAAGTGACAGCTAAGACTGAAGAATCTAAAATAGTGTCTGTAAATGATTTGCAGAAGACATTTTCTTCTTCTCTCCCCGAACATGTTTTACATTTATATTAAAAAAAAAAAACAAATACACCGGTAATATATGCAATGGGAGTGCTTTTAGTAATCCTTAAATCTCTAGCACAAAGATCTAGCACAAAGATCGATCAATAAGTAAATTTTTTTTTAATTAATGTTATTTATTTTTAAACATAAACAACTTTTAAGATATTGCCAATATCGTTATGGAGATTTGATGGAGATGACCTTATCAGTTGAACTCGTTATCGATTATTCTTCCACGTTTTGTCATCTAATGTAGTTATTCTTTTTTTAAAAAATTTGCCATTAGCAATGTCTTTTTAGTTTATCTTTCCTCCTTTATATACTTTATACTAGTTATATTAGTGAATTGTGAGATTTTGTTGGCGTGTGATGATGTGATGTTACGTATCGTGCTAGTTTATGATTGGGCCCACAAATTTACTTTTCTTGAACATCCAAATTCGCACCTTTGATGTTATACTTCGCATATCCACCAATTTGTTTTTCTCATTTCATCCTCTTGTTTCGTACAATATATTAATATCAATGATTGCAACTGGAGTTATAACATGTTTCCTACGTTAACCTTAAACTAGTTAAAGAGTTCGATGTTTAGAAAAAAAAAAAAAGCGAAATTATTAGTACAAGAGTTTGCTGAATATCTTTCGCACAACGACCACAATTTTTTTTTGTTTTTCTTGTTAATATATATGACTGTAAAAACGTACTCGATCTCGTTAATAAAACTGTTTAGAATGTTGTGTCCAAAGGACTTATATAATGCTAAGTTTCTAAATGATATACACAAAACTTGAATACAAAAAAATATAATATACACAAACTACGGTAAAATCTTGATATATAATCTAATATAATGATTGTGATAGCATGATATAAAAAAAAATTGAAAAAAGTTATTGTGTATATGAGAATAGATAATTAAAATGTTCATTGTTCTATGTCATTTTTCAAAAATACCTTTCCATGTTGTCTATTTTTTTAAATACAATTTTTTATATATAAAATAACAAAATTATAAGTTCTAAATTCTAAATATTAAATTATATCTCTTGAAAACAATATCCTAAATGTAAAATAGAGAACGCAAATCTAAACAAAAAATTCTAAAAATTAATTTAACATCTTGTAATTATGTAAAAAAGGCAACAATGAAAATGTTCGAAAAAGAGATATTTTTGAGAAGGAATATCTCAAAATTCTAACAAATTCTCTAATTACAAACATTCAATAAGCTCAAACCAATGCCATTGTAGGTAAAAAGCTCATTTCTGTGAAGAATTAAATTAGAGAACAAAATAGCATATTGCCACAAGGGATGATATATATACTATTATTATGCAAAATATGGTTCTTCTAATTTTAACATCCGCGAACCAAATTGTTGGTTTTAGAAGTGGGTGTTGGTCGACAATAACAATTTCCGGTTCGATCGGTTTGTTTAAACCGAGGTATTTAAAGAAGAAGTCGACCTTGAGGGTTTCAGTGGCCGCTCATTTGTCGTTCTAGAGAGTTTAGAAGAGAGAAAAAGTGTTCTTGAGAGTTTTTGGGAGGATTATCTCATTAAGTGTTTATGACAATACTCATGCATCTCAACTGTTGTTTGTGGTAAAGGTAAAGATAAAGTGTGATCGTGGAATCAAGACGATGAAGAAGAAGATATTCTAGTGGCTCGATTGGTTATTATATGGTTACTGTTAGGTTGCTAGAGTTGAGTTTTTAGAATGTTGTCTAGGATTGTTGGTTCCTTATTTTATGTTGGAATGATTATTGAACTAGTTGTTATGGATTTATTTCTAATTATTAGTTATTGGATAGTTGCTGGTTCGATGTTATTGGTTTATTATTGATTTATTTCTTCTATTATGTTTTTTTTTAAATTAAGACGTGAGTGTAAGTACGAGATCATTAGTTATTTATTATATTAAAAAAATGGGTTGGTCGTTTTACTAATATCGACCATTGCCTTAGACCATAAGTAATTCATCATCTTTTCGTGAAGGAGGCAGATGAGCATAGAATTTTGGTAAAGTCGACAAAATATAACATTATTTCAAACTTCAAATAAATCGTGACCAAACAACGCTGTTGAATGGATGTAGTAGAAATGACTCTGCGTTTTAGCAAATGCGACGGTAATTTAGGTATCCGAAGTAGATGGATTTGATATGTAATTTATACTTAGTCAATAGTGTAAAGCATTTTTTAAGTTATACCGCATTCTTGATTTATCCATATTGACACGAAAGTGAAGGTTCCAATTAACACAAAATTTTGCGAAATATCCATATGTGAAGCTTTAGATCTTATTTACGTAATGCAAAATTTGCATGCTTTATTTGATCGATAGAAATTTTGTCGGTTATAAAGTGGAGGTTGAGATCTTAGGCCAGATAGGGACATTATTTGTTATGCTCTAAGATCTTTTCATTATTTTTAATTTCTTTTCGAAGCAGATTTTTGTGGCTCTTGAAATTAGAAAACCTTTGATGATCACCAAATTCCATTGTTTTTGTTTTGTGTGTGGCATAAATGTATTTAATTAAGAAGAAAAGCCTTTTAGTTTGTCTTTGTCGCTTGGTAAGGGTTTCATAATGTTAATATATATGTTACTGGAAAACTCTCTTATATACTTTACAAAATAAGAGAAATATTTTTTGTAGAGGAATTTCAAAAATTTGGTGTGGACGGTTGATTATAACGTTGAATGGATATATATATATATATATATACATGATTTTTTTTTTTTAGTGTTATATGAAATCTAAATTAAACTTGATTATATATCGTATTTATTAAAATAAACCTATAAAACAGAGCTCGTGTTCATGAATAATCGAATTGAGCTAAGCAAAAGACGTATATTTTACTGAATATTGCACTGAGTACTCTAGCTTATCTCCTGGTGGCCAGACCTATCCTATATTACTGGATTATTTCCAAGCACACGATCTTCATGACTAACAAAGTTAACCGTCCAAAATATCTTGATAATCTTGGCTGAAGAGTTTTATGTTCAAAATATGAAATTAAATTATTATTAATAATTAATGATACATATTGTAAGCTAGATATAGAATTTTATGTAAGCTAGAGTATGATTTACAAATATGTAATAGTTTTCTAAAGTATACACCATATGACCATAATGCATACAAAGAGACTGATTAGTTTAGCTTAGCATGTGACTGCAGATTGTTAATTTAAAATGTTGGATGAAGATACAATTTTTTTACACATTTTTTTTAAATAAAATTTTGTCATCAAAAATAAACTTCAAATTATTATTGACTTTAACAAATGTAAGGTTAGCAAGGTGTCAAGATAAAAAAAAGAAAATCTATGACAAACTGTAATAAAGTTTTTATAAATTTTAAAGTAGTAAAGTGTGGCTTTAGAGACTTTACCAAAACAAAAAAGAGAGAATATTTTCATTGTTCTCAATTTAGACCAAAAACGTTGTTCTCAGTTTATAACTAAGTGTAAGTTTGTGACCAATGTTTTCATTTATTGTTTTCTTAATGAAATAGAATATATTCAAATCTTACGTATTGTTCTTGTGCATGATATATATGCAAAAAGCAAACAAGAGTGGACAGGAATCTTTTGTTCATATTGTAACCATATATTTTATTCTTAAGCCTATAAATTAACATGGGTACATTTATTCTAGAGAAAAATTAACTAGGAATAATTCTATTTTGATTTAGCAAAATGCGTATATATATTAATGTTATGACAAATTAAATTAACCTGAATATCAGGTTTATGAAAATTGACCCAACAAAAATTATTTAAATTGAAAACAAATTAAACTTTGCTGCCAATAAATGAAATAATATCAAATAAACCGATCAAAACCCTAATTTAGCAATTAAACTAGAATGAAAGAAATAAAAAGGAATTTACTAAAACTAAAATTATACATATATATATATACATATTTTTCTCAGGTTTTGTTTACATGTCGTTTAAGGTTTTTTTTTTTTTTTTTTTTTTTTTTTTTTTTTTTTTGTTTTGTTTTGTTTTGTTTTAAATTGCTTGTCATTCTCACTTTTTAAGGTAACTTTTACAATGAAATTTCCAAACTAGCCTTATTCCAAACTAACACAATTTGTAAATATATTAGAGAGTCACGTAGCTTAGTCACGTTGGAAAATACTACGAGGAGTCATTTTTTTTTTCAAATTGTAAACATAATACGATGAGTTATTTTATTCTACTTATAAACATACTCACTTTTCTTTACTGTCAATCATCTAGAGAAAAATGGCAAATTAAAGTAATTTAATTAATTCAACAATTTTTTGAAGGTGGAGGAAAATCATGATGTTGGTGTAATGGTGCATAGTTTTGATCTCAACAAAATCCCTTTTGAGGAAGAACTTCACTTGAACGAAGAGAATGCTGATGTCGATCCCATCGTGGTGCATGATTTTGATCTCAACAAAATCTCTTTGGAGGAAGAAGAAGAGCTTCAATTAGGTGTAGAGGTTGCTCATGTCAATCCCAACGTAGTGCATGATTTTGATCTCAACAAACACTATTACGACGACGGAGAACTTCATCCTCAAAAAGAGATTCAAGATTTGATACTGCAGATTCGAAGATCAATTGCCCAATAGCTTTCTAGATTTGAGATCCATTATAAGATGATTTCATTGATGTTCAATTTCTTCTATATCCTCCAATTATTCATGGCGTAATACAAATTGTCTATTATGTCTTCCAGTTATTCATCACGATGTATCTAACAAAAATATAAATCTAAAGATGAATAGAAATCTGAAATACCTAAGATACTACGTAGATATACCTCAGTCACTAGTTCGCTAATATCCAGCAGGACAAAGTTCGTTACGGTCAAGACAAGCCCCAACTGTTTTTCCATCACTCTGTGACGTTTTCAAGTAGTTGATAACAGGATTTTCACCCAGGGTATCAATTCCTTATGCAGTTGTAGTACAAAGGGTTATCAATCCAAATGGTTGTTATGCTAGCAGATAAGATGTGATCAGAACAATGCAAGTCAAGCCAAGCAATAATGGGAGTTTTATCTAACAACCTAAAGAAACAAAAAGTAAATAAAACAAGAACAACTCAACCTAAACACACAATGCAAGCATTCAGGTACCAGATCAGGTGAGTAATCGGATAACAGAAGAAATCAATAACACAAAGATCAACAACTCGAGGGTATACACGAGGCTGGTGATCGAGTACCAGTTCGGGTAATGGGTCGAGTTATAGGTAAAAGGCTAAACAATCAAGTATGAAAGCTCCTAAGGATGGGGTAATCGACTCATAAGTGCTCCTAATCAATTTGGGATATCTCACATGCCTCAAGCAAATATTCCCTAGACAATGAATCTTTAAACCTTGCAAAAAGACTCTCGTGATAGAAACAATCAACCTTAGTCACTCCCCTACCCAACTCTCGTAGGATAAATATGACTAAGCAGGCATTAAAATCTGATTCATTATTGTCAATAAACTTCTTACACATCTAATCTCTTAGGCTAAGTGAGTACGTCTCTAGCATTGGTTTGTTCAAGCATTTCAACAACATCTGTCGATGGCAAAACACCCTAGATCTTGTAACATCCGCGAACAAGAAATTTGATTTCTGGTAGGGGTGTCGATCGACACTCCTAGTGGTGTTGGTCGACACCATTCGTGGTTGGTCAAATCGGTTCAATTTTAATCGTCCGGTTTGCGTGGTTGGTTTTGGGAAGCCCTAAACTTGACTATTAAAAGGAAAAGTCGACTTCGTCTTTCTTCTTTACCGTTTCGTTGCAAGGAGAAGAAGAAAGGGAGAGAGAAGCTTTCCAGTGAGTTTTGTGAGTTTCCTTGCTTGTTTTTGAGAGATTTGTGCTTGGGGAGTGAGATCTAAGGCTAAGAACGTGGAAGGAGCTTGCTGTGGAGGTTTCTGGTTATGGGTTGGTCGTTTTCCTCATTGATTGGCAAAGATGAGTGCATGACCATGGCTTATCTAAGTCTGAGAATCCTTTGTTTTGCTTGATTGTTGTGTTTTGTGGTGTATTCTTGTATGTGTGTGGTTGGTTGTTAGTTTCCTTGAGTTTCCAGGAGTTTTGGTGAGTTTTAGACAATTTGGGAGATTCGGGGAGCGGATCTTTGACTTTCGGCTTCATGCAGAACGAGTTGCAGAGTCGGTGTCGATTGAAACTAAGAAAGTAGTGTCGATCGACACTGAGGTAGTGTCGGTCGACACCCATTTCGGTCAGCAGCGGCCGATGTTTGTTTTTCCTGGTTTGTTTGTGTTTGGTTGTTATTGGTTAAACATTGGTTTCTCAGTTGCTTGTGTGTATAGCCCAATAGATGGGAGGATTGCCTCACTAAGTATTTGTGATAATACTTACGCATCTCAATTGTTGTTTGTGGTGTGCAGGTATGTGACATGGAATCATGGCGATGAAAAGGAGGATGATCTAGGGTCTCGTTTGTGTGTTGGTGGTTTGTTATATGGTATATGTTGGAACCTTGGTTAGTGTGGTGTTAGGTTGTTGGATAGAATAGTTAGGAATGTCATGGTATTGATGATATGTTGGTTATGTAATGTTGGTATGTTTCCACTGTGCATATTGGTTGTGGTTGGTTTATTGTTGAATTGTGGTTTGGTTGGTTTAATTAAGTAAAATGGGATACTTAATTATATATTATTATTATAATAAAAAAACGGGTCGGGTTGTTTTAGTTTGGTATTAGAGCCCTTACGGTTCTAGGATGGTTAAGTGGATGTTTAGAGTGATTTAGGGATTTAATTGGTTGAATTGATCTCTATGTTGGTTGATGCATGATGTTGTGTGATAGAATTGATCATGAGTAGTTTAGTCAATTTGCATGTGGTATGGAATCCTAGTATCATCCTCTTCGAGCCTACTTTGTGATTCCACAGTGAGTTGTGTTCTTTGTGTAGTTAGGGTCGTTTTGTTTGCTTAGCTTTTGTTCTTGGTGATAAAGATGGTTAGAGGTGTGGGACCTGCTGGTCGTGGACGTGGTCGTAGTCGTGGCCGTGGCCGTAGCTGTGAGCGGGGACGGGTTCCCGAGGTTAGTGAGAGTGTGACCCAGAGCATGGCTACTGAGGAAGGCAGAGTCGCAGTTTGATCCTAGTGTGTCTGGAGACGTAGCTGGTGGTGGTATTGGTAGGGCGGATGGGCCCGGTGTCGACCACGGTGTTGCCCCGGGAGTGGGGGTTACAGCAGAGGGTGTTCCAGGTAGAGAGGAAGTCTTGGCAGGCTTGCTAGCTCAGGTTTTGGCGCGACTTCCAGCAGTTGAGCCGCCAGTGGATGGTGGGCAGGTTCCAGTTGTGCCGCCAGTGGATGGTGGGCAGGTTCCAGTTGTGCCGCCAGTGGTTGGTGGAAGAGGTCCAGTGGTGCAACCTGTAGCTGGAGTGCATGCGGGTGTGCAGCCAGGGGCCAAGGTAGTGGATGCTCAGTATGTTCAGATGCTGGTGCAGTTACGGCTTGTGGGTGCAGGATTTTACCCAGGAGGCACAGATCGAGTGCAACGGATGAATGGAGAGAGCGGACGGAGGATATTTTCCAGTCGCTCCGGTGTCCCGACCACTATCGGGTGGACTTGGCAGCGCACTACCTTTTGGAGGATGCGAGGGTTTGGTGGAGGTCGGTGACGGCACAGAGGGTACATGAGATGACTTGGATGGACTTTGTGAGAGAGTTCAATGCTAAGTACTTTCCACAGAAAGCACTTGATCGCATAAAGGCGCGGTTCTTGGGGTTGTCTCAGGGTAACTGTACTGCGCGGGAGCTAGACGCGGAGTTTAGTCGGCTTGTGGTGTATGCAGGTCGGGCTTTGGAACCAGAAGCGGCTCAGGTGCGGAGGTTTTTGTTGGCTCTGCGTGAAGATCTGAGGACTCGGTGCAGGGTGAGGAGTTACTACTAGAGTGGAGCTGGTAGTGTTTGCAGGTGGGATAGAGGATGACCTGAGGTCACAGGTAGAGATGGTTAGCCCTACTGTGCAGACATAAGAGATATTGGGGCAAAGCATTTCAAGCAAGGGTAGCAAGTCGGAGCAAGGGCATAAGAGGAAGCGGGAGGACATGTCAGTAACAAACCAAGGTGGGCAGGGATGCTATGGGTGCGAGAGCATGGATCACAGGTTGGCAGGCTGTCCTAAGAGGAGCGGGACGCAAGATGACATTCAAGTGTGCTTTTACTGCAAGGAGGTGGGACATATCAGACCACAGTGTCCAAGGTTGCAGCAGTTGACAGTGGGAGAGGTGCAGCCGAAGGAAGGGTCGGGCACCAATCCCAGAGTTTAATTTCATTCTGTTTTGTTTGGTTTTGTTAAGTTTTTCTTTCGTTTCGGAGTTGTTAGCGTTTATTGCACTTGAGGATTTAATAAGATGAGTATTTCTTTATTTTGGCTGGTGTTGTCATGGAAAAGAGAAATAGCTCGAGTTTCTATAATTGGAAGTTTCCATAAAAAAAGGTTTTCATAATTAGAAAGTTTTTAAAAATTGGAAAGTTTTATGGAAAGTGTGGCGATCTTTGTGATGATCCTGCGGGATGTGTGCCTAGGTGGCATTCTTTGTGACGTTTAGTATCATGGTATAGAGTGGTCTTGGTGACCCTTGTGCCTTGATAGGGTCTTAGTGACGGTTTATACCCTGACAGTGGTCTCGGTGTCAGAGTTCTTGGTGACACTTGTCAGCTGTAGCATTCTTGATGATGTGGTGGTACCATGGTAGTGGTCTTGCTGGCAGAGATCTTGGTGACGCTTGCTAGTGGTAGTGTTTCTTTGGGACGTTTCCTGCCCTGACAGTGGTCTTGGTGACAGAGATCTTGGTGACGCTTGTCAGTGGTAGGGCTTTCCTTGCGATGTTGTGGTACCCTGCCAGTGGTCTTGGTGACAAAGATCTTGATGACGCTTGCCAGTAGTGGTAGTGTTCTTTGTGACGTTTTGTGCCCTGATAGTGGTCTTGGTGACATAGATCTTGGTGACGCTTGTCAGTGGTAGGGCGTTCTTTGTGATGTTTGGTGCCCTAACGGTGGTCTTGGTGACAGAGTTCTTGGTGATGCCGGTCAGTGTTAGTGGTTTTGGTGACGCCAGATAGCTTGGTGGTTGTCTTAGTGATGCCGGACACCATGGTGGCGGTCCCGGTGACGTTTGTGGTCTTTGTGGCGGTCCTTTTGGATATTTTTGTGGCCTTAATGGCGGTCTTGTGGGACGTTTGTGTGGTCTTCGTGACGTGTTTGGATTCTTTGTGACGTGTTAAGGGTCTTTGTGACGTTTTAGTAGCCTTAGTGGTGAGTGTTGGCTGTGGGACATTGTGATGTTCCTGTGAGAGCCATAGAGGTAGTTCTGGTCAGCGTTATTGCTCTAGAGATATGAGATCTCGAACAACTCATGAGGGGACGGTTAAGTTCCTGAGTACCGTTATATCGAAGGACTTTGTGGCCTGAGGGTATAACTGGTATATCAACTTTGGGTGATGATCCGAAGGCGTGCTGTAGGGTGATAGCCCGTGAGCTAGATTCGACTTCCTGATACCGTAGCTAGAGGGCTGAGGCCCGATGGCATGCCGGTAAGAATCGAAGGTTGAGACCTGAGAGCGAGGGAGATGCATGAGTTGAGAGCGTATAATGTCAGTGACGCGGTTATTGGCCAGATTGATTCCTCATAGTTAGTCGGACAATGTGCGGGCCATAGTGTTGGTTGCACGGGAGATCCTTGACTGTTGGCTTGGTGCTAGATTCTAGGACGAATCTATGCTGGTGGGGGAGAATTGTAACATCCGCGAACCAGAAGAAATTCGATTTCTGGTAGGGGTGTCGATTGACACTCCTAGTGGTGTCGGTCGACACCATTCGTGCTTGGTCAAATCGGTTCAATTTTAATCGTCTGGTTTGCGTGGTTGGTTTGGGGAAGCCATAAACTCGACTATTAAAAGGAAAAGTTGACTTCTTCTTTCTTCTTTTGTCGTTTCGTTGCAAAGAGAAGAAGAAAGAGATAGAGAAGCTTTCCAGTGAGTTTTGTGAGTTTCCTTGCTTGTTTTTGAGAGATCTGTGCTTGGGGAGTGAGATCGAAGGCTAAGAACGTGGGTTGGTCGTTTTCCTCATTGATTGGCAAAGATGAGTGCATAACCATGGCTTATCTAAGTCTGAGAATCCTTTGTTTTGCTTGATTGTTGTGTTTTGGGGCATATTCTTGTATGTGTGTGGTTGATTGTTAGTTTCCTTGAGTTTCCAGGAGTTTTGGTGAGTTTCAGACGATTTGGGAGATTCGGGAAGCGGATCTTTGGATTTCAGCTTCATGCAGAAAGAGTTGCAGAGTCGGTGTCGATCGACACCAAGTAGGTGTCGGTCGACACCAAGGAAGTAGTGTCGATCGACACTGAGGTAGTGTCGGTCGACACCCATTTCGGTCAACAGCGATGTATGTTTTTCTTGGTTTGTTTGTGTTTGGTTGTTATTGGTTAAACATTGGTTTCTCAGTTGCTTGTGTGTATATCCCAGTAGATGGGAGGATTGACTCACTAAGTATTTGTGATAATACTTACGCATATCAATTATTGTTTGTGGTGTGCAGGTATGTGACGTGGAATCATGGTGATGAAGAGGAGGATGATCTAGGGTCTCGTTTGTGTGTTGGTGGTTTGTTATATGGTCTATGTTGGAACTTTGGTTAGTGTGGTGTTAGGTTGTTGGATAGAATAGTTAGGAATGTTATCGTATTGATGATATGTTGGCTTTGTAATGTTGGTATGTTTCCGATGTGCATATTGGTTGTGGTTGGTTTATTGATGAATTGTAGTTTGGTTGGTTTAATTAAGTAATATGAGATGCTTAATTATATATTATTATTATAAATAAAAAAACGGGTCGGGTTGTTTTAGATCTAATCTCAACCTCTCGGTGTGAAAATAACATTAAGTATACCAATCTAGAAAGGAGTTTTTATAAAAAAAAACAATCAAGCTAAGATATCCTAATCGATCCAGAACACATACTCGCCTATCTTATCCTTAGAAACTTTGATTCACTACTCTGATATCATGGTGAATAGCATAAAAACACAAACAAATGAAAGTTGCATTGAATTGAAAATAAGATAAAAGTAATAGAATACAGAATAAAAACTGAAAAAGTAGCAAAAGAAGTAAAGATCGAATCCTAACAAAGTAAGAAAATGTGTAAATCTCTCTCTCTCTCTCTCTCTCTCTCTCAGAAGCTCTCTCTCTCTGGTACGTGAGTGTCTGCTGCCCTTTTGGCGAGAAAATAAGGAGGTGGTTTATATATGGAAACCCCTTTGACCTAGCTTCCCAGCTCCGCCCGAAGGTCTGCATGAGGTTTTGCATGAGGTTTTGCACGAGGTTTTGCACGAGGTTCGAGTCGTGTGGATGCTCGGGTATGTCTTCGGGTTGTTCGTCCTGCTCTGAGATCCTCTTTGGTTGGGTTAAGGTTGGGACTGTTCTTCTCGCACGAACACTCCATCAGGTACATGTTCGGGTTTTACCTCATTCTTCCCGTTTTTGGGTTCCCAAGCACCTGTTTTATCCAAAATGCACAAATGCAACAATGCAATACCCTAAACAACCTAAATGCAAATTCCTAAGGTTACGGACCTAAAAATGCTAAGATCAAGGTATTTATAATGCAAAAAATGGATGAAAAATGTGTCTAAAACATGTAAATTAGAGTTATCAGTAGCAAACCTCAGATAAAACTGAGGAGAAGCCAAAAAGAAAATGGAGAAGGGAACAGAGAAGCCTGAGCTTCAGACACAATAGTCAAACAACAAGAATGCAGCTGGACAAGAATTTCCCTTCACTCATTCCATGGAACAATAACGTGATTACATGACCTTGTTTTAAAATGTGATCTAGTAAGATGGTGCAATACGCAGTCAGTACTCAAAGAGATTTACCTAAATAAAAGTAACACTGGACCATCTCCATTTGTCCTTTCTAGTAGTCATAGAAATCTACAACCTGCAATTAAATAAGAAGCAGAGAGAGATATAATGATTGCTAGTTTCATCAGCATACATTTTGATGTTTGGCTTCTTGCATAAAGGCATCCTCTTGAGGAAGAAACCCATACCCGAATCATTGTCAGCTCCATGACCTCGACATTGTTATCAACGTTTGCTATAAAACCCAACTCTACAAGCTCCTCTCTGGACAATATATATTCCAAATTAGCAACCTGATTTTAAATAGATCAATCAAAAAAAAAACCAAAAAAAAAAAGATGAAGGAAACAAACCTGAGATTTTAAATCAGAAGGAGAAGAGAGATCTTTGTCAGAGACACGTTCAAGGTCGAGAACAGCACAAAGAAAAAGCTAAACAACAAGTAAAACATGAAACTTAACCTAAAACTAATAACTGAAGATAAATCATGTAAATAAAAAGTTAAGTAGAACCGTAAACTAAAACCGTACCAAAATTATTCATAAACTCTTTTTATTAAGGAAATTTGAAGAATGAGATAGACTAAACAAACCTCACACTCCTAGCTGGCTTATTACATTTTCTATTATAGTAGAATTACATATTATTTGTGAATGAAGAAGACCCTCTCGCTCCAACGCTTCTTTCTTCATATGTGGGATTTTATAGTTATTAGATCCTCTAATTCTCATTGTTTCTTTCATGCACAGTTACAGAGTTAAAAAATGTGGTTTATCTTTCTTGGCAGATATGCTTCGAAAGACGTATACACCGCGTGAATAAGCTCTTCAATGTTCTTCGGACATACCTTATGTTGTAATGCTTGGATAGCACTAAAAAATCTAAAATACAGAACATTTAGATATGGAGAATTTGGCGGTTGACACATCAATCGAATGTTAAAACAATTTTGTGAAGCTGCAGCTTGAAATTCTACATCGCGTGGAGCCACATGCATTCTTGCGTTATCTTGTTGAATAAAGATAACTTTTCTGACATCCTCACTAGGCAATTTCTCACGAATCTGGGAAAGAACTTCTTCAAGCAAACATCTTCTTATGTCGTCTCTTTTAACTGATGTGATGGGTTTTGTTTCCATAGTTCCAGCTTCTTTGTTTCTACTTCGTCTTTGTGCAGCCTGAATAGTGGCAAAAGGAAAAAACCCCAATCTTTCCAGAATTTTTTTTTGATTCCTTCATCATCGAATCTCGGACGAGCCATTGCGACTAACATCATAACTTTTCCAATGAAGTTCTTTACTTTGACATGTCCGTATGGGGTCTTCTTCTTCTGGAAGCAAATAGTAGTTCTCTTTTCTTTTGGTCATATAGACCACTTTTCATCAATATGCACAATGTTGTACATATCAATAAATTTTGGTTCATGATTCAAACTGTTACGATCCAACATTGATAGAAAATATCGTAACCTAGCTACCTTGTTTTCATCTTTTAGATGTGGTTTCAGAGCATTAGAATGACGTCGTATAAGACCTTCTTTCACACATTTATATAGTGTTGAGTGACTTTTCCCAAGGGCTTCAGCCAACGTACTCAAAGTTGTCCGTCGATGTAGAGGTGTATCAATGATTCATTGTATGTCAATAGGAATTTTCTTGCGCCCACATCCATTTTTCCTTCTTTAAGACACATCAACAAATACACCAGCGTGAGTGCCTTTAGCTTGTTTCAATATTCTTTGAACCGTTCGAGTATGCATCCTCAGTAAACTTGATGCCTCTCTTTTGGTACTTTTACCCAGTTTTCCATTCACACTCCTTTCAAGTAAAGCGTTATAGACTGCCCACCTACGAGCATTATTGTAATCCCTTTTCTTTATAGTTGTGATGTCACCATTTGCGTTAAGACCTGCTCCAAACCATCAATTTTTTATAAATCAGCACACATACCATCAAATATCAATGCATACTTACATTATACTTGAAATATAAATACAAGTTATATATCAAGTTAACAAGTAAACTTACCTTGGTCTCCAACTAAGTGATCTTGATTCTCTTCATTTTCGTTTGGTCCTAGTCCAAATGGAGAAAAAATGAATCCACATCAATAATACTATATGTTTCCCAAAAAAAAAAAAAAATAGACATATAATGATTCAATTTACCTTGGTCTCTAACCATGTGATCTTCAGTTTCATCGTATAGTTGCTCGACATCTAACTCTATTATTTCAGAATCCTCTTCCGTCAGACTCACGTTGAGGTCGATTATAATGATACTTTTAGAAGATACTATAATCCTTACAGTAGGATCGCCACTTTCAATATATGTTTCCTCAACCACAGGAACAGTGTCACCTTCCTCTCTAAAATCTCCATTTTCAGAATCATGATCTTCACTATTCGCTGGAATGGTATTCAAATCAAAGGAATGATTTTTATTTTTTTAAGGTGAAAAGTTTAGATCAAATTTAGCCATAGAGAATGATTAGTAACATGGCATGTTACAAGTACTATATAGACGCATCAAAAAATTTGAATTTGTAGTGGTGGGAGTGTCACGCCCCCGAACCGTCCCTACCGGCCAGACAAACCGCAGACCGGCCCGCGGTCCGACCGAGGTTCAACCAATGAATTAGGTTCCCCAGCCAATGCACCGGCAGCCGCCTGCCTGCTACGTACGCCCCTTAGGCTTTTCAACCCTTGGAACGCATGTGAAACATATGTTTTTGTATGGTGATGATGGAGATGGATGAAGATAGGGATGGATGCATAAAGGATGTCAAACCATAATGAGTGTGATGCAAGCAATCATGATGTGAACACTTATCTAAGTTAAGCCAAATATGAAGGATGTTTGTCACTAACAACCTAATGATGATTATGAAATACAGAATGTAAAGCTACTAAAACAGGATACTAAATGCAAAGTAAACAGAATGATCAAAGCAGTAATGAAATGAAACAGGAACATGAACTATAGTAAAGCAAAACAAGTAGTGACACAGGATTAACAGGAACTAAATGTAATGCAACAGGACATGCAACTAGAATGAAACAGGGAATGAAACAGAAATATGCAGAACATGAAACAGGAACACTAGAATGAGCTCGAGCAAGCACTCGATCGGATGCTCGAGTTGATGAATGAATGTCAGAAACAGAGCAAATATTGAAACAGAGCAAACAACAATCAATTAACAGGATTTAAAACAGGGAAATCAATAATCAAAGAAAAGTCTTAAGGATGGATTCATGGGATGGACTCAAGCTATGATTATCTAAATTGGTCAACAAACCTCAATCAACAATGAGCTATCTCTAGACAATGATCTTCTAATACATGTTAATCCATTCTCATGACAATAACAATCAAGCCAAGATACTTCTTAGACCTAGCTCTCACTAGCTATTACATATCAAAGCAGGCATTAAACAACCAGATCATCAATGTCAAAAATCATAGTAAACATCTAATCTCTTAGCATGCTTCATGATAATCTCTAGTATTAGCCTTATCTAACAACTTAGACATTGGTATGATGCTAAGAAGCTTAAGATCTACCCTTACCCTCTCAGTATAAGAATAGCATAGAGCATATCTAACCCAGAAGAGATATTAAGCAATCAATCTTGACCAATCCAAACAACCATAACCTTTATCCACCCTAATCCATCCTCAAGATCCTAAGCCACTACTCACAATCACAAAACATGATGAACAAAGTCATAAACCCAGAAATCAATGAAATTTGCATTATTAGATAGATGAGATGAAGATCTACAATATTGAAGAAGAAATCAAATTCAAATTCTCAATACTTAGAAAGTTATGAAACCAACAAGTATCAAAGATTTCTTTGTTTTTCTACAAAGAAGTGCAAAAAAGTAAACAATTCCCAAAAGGGTAAATACTAGGTCTAGAATTGTAATTTAAAAAGTCTCTCCCTTGGTGGCTGCAGGGTACAAGGCCTTTTATAAGAAAAGGAAGGGAAGCCCTAAAAATGCTAAAAGACAATATAGGTGGGCGGCTCGGTCAACTCGACCAGGTGCTCGGTGATGTTCATATATTTTACCTTGTTTTCCCTTAGTTTATTCACAACTTTTGCATCTTTTGCTATCCATTTAGGCCATTATTGTGTAGCTTTAGGACTAATCATGCATTAGAGTATAGTTGCATTGCATTTGCATCTTTTCATGCATAAACAGAGGATTTTGGAGCTTAAGGAGCATGGAAGCAATGCTGAGGAGAAGTGAAGCAATCATGAGGAGAAAACAAGAGAGCTAAGGCTGAAGAATCAAGGTCCAGAGTCCAACTCGACCAGACACTCGACCAGACACTCGACCAGACACTCGACCGTGTGCTGAGAAGGACTCGACCGAGTGGAGAATGCACGAGAGAAGCCAGCACGACCAGCCACTCGACCGAGCACTGGTCGAGTTGACCGAGCCGTTGACTGCTTTGACTTTTTGTATTTTTAGGATTTCCATCTCATCTCCTATATAAGGCCCTTGTACCTGCAGCCACCAGGGGAGCAGCTTTTTAGAGAGTCTAAAACCTAGTTTTTACCTTTTTTAGATTTATTCCTTTTGCACTTTCTTTTATTTTTAGATTTTGTACTTGTTTAAGAAAGAAAGACTAGATTCTTGTATTTTGTTGGTTACATAACTTTCAAGATATTAAGATTTCGAGTTTCATTTCTTCATCAATATTGTAGATCTCTGTTTCATCTTTCTAATAATGCAAGTTTCAATATTTTCTGGGTTTTTGACTTATTTCACCATGTGTTCTTGTGAGTAGTTTGCTTAGGACCTTGAGGATGGGTTAGGCTGGGTTGATCTTGTGGTTTATTTGATTTGGTCAAGCTTGATTGTTGTAGATCTCTTCTAGGCTAGATGTTCTTAATGCTGATCCTATATCTGAGAAGGTAGGGTTTGATTTCAAACATCTTAGCATCACACCAATGTTTAAGGAGCATAGATAAGGCTAGATCTAGAGCTTACCATTAGGCTTGCTAAGAGATTAGAGGTCTTGTTTGGTTTGAGATGTATTGCTTAATGCCTGCTTGTGTAGATTCTTTACTTTGTGAGAACAAGTCTAGAAATGCATAGGTTTGATTGTTTCTTGTCATGAGAGTGGATTAAACATGTCTTAGAATAGTATGTCTAGAGATTAGCTCAAAGTTTGCTTGAGATTTGTTGACCAAGTTAGATAACCACAATGATTAGTTCAGCCCATGAATCCCTCCTCAAGGCCTTCTTTGTTTATTAATACCTTAGTCTAAATATCATTGCTTGCTTGTTGTTTGATTCGTTTTTGCATTGCTCTGTTTTTATTGTGTTGCTCTGTTTTCACGTTTAGTCTAGCTCGACCCTGTACTCGACCTACACTCGGTCGAGTGCTTGCTCGAGTTCGTCCCCAGAACTTGTGTTTATGATTTGTGATTGTCCTGTTTAATTCCTGTTTTATTTCTCTTGCATTCATTTAGCTTTCCGTTCATTACTTATCTTGCATTAGTTCTTCATCAACATAGTTTCTGTTTCTGTTCTTGCTATTATAATCACTCTGTTCCATTTGCATTTATCCCCTAGTTCTTGTAGTTTTACTTTCTGCACTTTCCATTTCATAATAGGATTGTTAGTGACAAACAACCTTTACATCTGGCTTGACTTAGACTCATATGCACATCTTAATTGTTCACAAACACTTAGATTGGATTGACACCTCTTATACTACAATTGCATAAGGGGAATTGAAACACCCTGACATCCATTCATTCATAAGTCATGATGTTCATATATTTTACCTTGTTTTCCCTTAGTTTATTCACAACTTTTGCATCTTTTGCTATCCATTTAGGCCATTATTGTGTAGCTTTAGGACTAATCATGCATTAGAGTAAAGTTGCATTGCATTTGCATCTTTTCATGCATAAACAGGTGATTTTGGAGCTTAAGGAGCATGGAAGCAATGCTGAGGAGAAGTGAAGCAATCCTGAGGAGAAAACAAGAAAGTTAAGGCTGTAGAATCAAGGTCCGGAGTCCAACTCGACCGCACACTCGACCACCACTCGACCGTGTGCTGAGAAGGACTCGACCGAGTGGAGAATGCACGAGAGAAGCCAGCTCGACCAGCCACTCGACCGAGCATTGGTCGAGTTGACCGAGCCGTCGACTGCTTTGAATTTTTGTATTTTTAGGGCTTCCACCTCACCTCCTATATAAGGCCCTTGTACCTGCAGCCACCAAGGAGTCCAGCTTTTTAGAGAGTCAAAAACCTAGTTTTTACCTTTTTTAGATTTTATTCCTTTTGCACTTTCTTTTATTTTAGATTTTGTACTTGTTTAAGAAAGAAAGACTAGATTCTTGTATTTTGTTTGTTTTATAACTTTCAAAATATTAAGATTTCGAGTTTTATTTCTTCATCAATATTGTAGATCTCTGTCTCATCTTTCTAATGATGCAAGTTTCAATATTTTCTGGGTTTTTGACATATTTCACCATGTGTTCTTGTGAGTAGTTTGCTTAGGACCTTGAGGATGGGTTAGGCTGGGTTGATCTTGTGGTTTATTTGATTTGGTCAAGCTTGATTGTTGTAGATCTCTTCTAGGCTAGATGTTCTTAATGCTGATCCTATATCTGAGAAGGTAGGGTTTGATTTCAAGCATCTTAGCATCACACCAATGTCTAAGGAGCATAGATAAGGCTAGATCTAGAGCTTACCATTAGGCTTGCTAAGAGATTAGAAGTCTTGTTTGGTTTGAGATGTATTGCTTAATGCCTGCTTGTGTAGATTCTTTACTTTGTGAGAACAAGTCTAGAAATGCATAGGTTTGATTGTTTCTTGCCATGAGAGTGGATTAAACATGTCTTAGAATAGTATGTCTAGAGATCAGCTCAAAGTTTGCTTGAGATTTGTTGACCAAGTTAGATAACCACAATGATTAGCTCAGCCCATGAATCCCTCCTCAAGGCCTTCTTTGTTTATTAATATCTTAGTCTAAATATCATTGCTTGCTTGTTGTTTGATTAGTTTTTGCATTGCTCTGTTTTTCTTGTGTTGCTCTGTTTTCACGTTTAGTCTAGCTCGACCCTGTACTCGACCTACACTCGGTCGAGTGCTGCTCGAGTTCATCCCCAGAACTTGTGTTTATGATTTGTGATTGTCTTGTTTCATTCCTGTTTCATTTCCATTGCATTCACTTAGTTTTCTGTTCATTACTTGTCTTGCATTAGTTCATCAGCATAGTGTCTACTTCTGTTCTAGTTTCATTATAGCTTTAATTTGTCTGTTCTGTTTGCATTTAGTATCTTGTTCTAGTTGTTTTTACTTTCTGCATTTCATGTCTCATTATAGGATTGTTAGTGACAAACAATCTTTACAATTGGTTTGACTTAGACTCATATGCACATCTTGATTGTTCACAAACACTCAGATTGGATGGACACCTCTTATACTACAATTGCATAAGGGGAATTGAAACACCCTGACTTCTATTCATTCCATACATCATCATTCCATACATCATTCATTCACCACACCATAAAGAAAGTCAGTTTCAAGTCATCATTCTATTCATCATTCACTACACCACAAGAATAGTCAGTTTCAATTTGGCGTTGTTGCCCATTTGAGTTTGTTTTGTGACATTTAGGATCATTATTAGTCTAAGATTAAGTTCGTTTAAACTCGAATCTTCCTTTGCTTGGCTGTCTTGAGTTTCAGGTACCCACTCGACCACCACTCGACCGAGCCGTGATCGAGCAACTGATCGAGTCAGAAGCCGGATCCAAATAGCCATTACTTCCCAGTTGACTCGACCACCCACTCGAGCATGCGCTCGACCGTGTACCTGTTCGAGTCTGTAGTCGAGTTTGTTGATGCACACAAGGTCAAAAGGCAAAGACAGTCTTCCAAGGCCTATTGACAACATCCACATGCTACAAAAGGGTTTGAGACATAAGCAAAGAAGAGTAGTTCAACAACAAGAAGAACAAGTAGTTATGGAGCAGCAAGATCACCATGATCATAGACCTAGACACATTGGTGCTGGGGATGCACCTAACACACACAACCAAAGAGCTGGTATTGTGCCTCCTGCTGTAGCCAATAATAATTATGAAATCAAGAGTGGATTAATCTCCATGATACAAGCCAACAAATTTCATGGGTTGCCAATGGAGGATCCTCTAGATCACCTTGATGAGTTTGACAGAATATGTGGACTCACAAAAATCAATGGAGTAAGTGAAGATGGCTTCAAGTTAAGGCTATTCCCATTTTCTCTTGGAGACAAAGCTCATTTATGGGAGAAGACTCTTCCTACTGGAGCTATAACCACATGGGATGTATGCAAGAAAGCTTTTCTAGCCAAGTTCTTCTCCAATGCAAGGACTGTTAGGTTGAGGAATGAAATTTCTGGGTTTGCTCAAAGGAATAATGAGAGCTTTTGTGAAGCTTGGGAGAGGTTTAAAGGATTCCAGACTCAGTGTCCTCACCATGGCTTCAGCAATGAGTCACTCCTTAGGACCTTGTATAGAGGAGTAATTCCCAAGATCAGGATGCTTCTTGATACAGCCTCTAATAGAAACTTCCTCAACAAGAATGTGGAAGAAGGATGGGAATTAGTTGAGAATCTTGCTCAATCTGATGGCAATTATAATGAGGATTATGATAGGACCATAAGGGGCTCCTCCACTGATCAGGAGGACAAATACAAGCAGGATTTAAAGATGGTCAATGAGAAGCTTGACAAGATTCTCCTAAGCCAGTCAAAGACCATTCACTTCATTCGTGAAGAAGAAGCTCCAGTCCATGAAGGAGATAGGGAGTTTGCTGAGTTGTGTTATATGCAAAACCAAGGAGGAGGATACAAAGGCTACAACCAAGGTGGAGGTTTCAAGCAGAACAACCTCTCTTACAGGAGCACCAATGTAGCCAACCCTCAAGACCAAGTCTATCCACCTCCTAAGCCTCAACAACAGCACAACTATGCACCCAAGCAGCAGCAACAAGTGTTCCAGCCCCAATTGTGCCCCCACCAGGGTTTCAGACTAACCAAGGCCAGGAACAAGACCTAAGAGCAATGATACAACAGTTGTTGATTGGGCAAACAAATGGGAAAATTGAGGAAGCCAAACAGTTTGCTGAGCTGAATCAACGGTTAACATCACAATATAATGATCTGAATATGAAGTTTGAGGGACTTAACTCAAGAGTGAAGTATATGGAGAGCAATGTAGCATCCACTTCAGCTCCAAAACCCACCCAACTCCCTGGAAAAGCAGTTCAAAACCCAAGGGAGTTTACTGCCAAAGCCATTTATCTCTTTGAAGAGGAAGTCAGTGAGGACAGTGAAGTCCAAGTTTGGGGGAATTCATTAGTTACTGAAGCCCCAAGTGACGTTAGTCCAAAGCAACTGGAGTCCGCTATTGCACTCGACCAGGTACTCAAACAGCCACTCGACCGAGTGCATGCTCGAGTGGTCGATCGAGTTGCAGACTCAGAAGCTGTCAAGTCTGCTAAGTACATTCCTCCTGCTTACAAGCCACCTCTTCTATTCCCAGGACGTTTCAAAGCACAAAAGATTAAGGAGCTTAGGGAAATCATTGAGAGAAAGGAGATGATGGCTAAGCAACAAGAAGAAGAGAGGGTTTAAAAGGAAGAAGCTGTGGTTGAGGAAGTGTTGGCCATACAAGAGATCACCATTGCTTACCAAGAAGAAGAGAGAGGACCTGCCTTGGAACAGTATGATCCATATCCTCTCTACAAAGATTTTTTGCTTGATTTGTCAAAGAAGAGGGCTGAAGCTCAAGATGAGAAGGATCTTGAGGACCTTGGAGGAGTTATCATTCCAATCAAGCTTGAGGATCCAGGACCATTCTATCTACCTTGCACAATCAGTTACCTTCACTACAACCAATGCCTTTGTTTTGGGAGCCTCAACCAGTGTGATGCAATACTCCATAGCACAAAAGCTTGGGAGAACTGATTTCAAATCCACCAACCTTCATATATGCCTAGATGATGGGTCAAACAAGGAGGTAGTTGGAAGGTTGGAGAATGTCCCAGTCAAGATAGGGAAGGCAAGGGTTCACACTGATTTTGTGGTGTTGGAGATGGATAAGGAACCTGAAGATCCAATCATTCTTGGAAGGCCATTCTTAGCCATTGTTGGAGCAATTATTGATGTCAAAGAGGGTCTTGTGACCTTGAACATTGCTGAAGATATAACCATAAAATTTGACATCTATAACCCAACCAATCTGCCCTCCATCAATGATCAACCTTTTACTATCAAGGACAAAGGAGATCAAGAAGGCTTAAGTGGTGAAGCAACTCCAAAGGCTAAGCTCTCCTTTCAAGATGATTCTGTGGAAAAGCTTAAGAGGTCAATTCAAGAGTTGACTAGTATGGTTGAGGATCTCCAAGTTAAGCTGAACAAGAGGTCTTTAACGAAAGCAAGACCAATGCTCAAAATCAAGAAGAAATATGGTTTGTGTGTTAAGGGTGAGGAGATCAAGGATCAACTTCACAGTGATCAAGAGGTTCCAGGGAGGATTTCATCACCTCCTTGGTATCTAAACCAAGTCTAAAAAGGACACCAAAGTCAAGATTAGTGACTTTAAACAAGCTCACTAGGGAGGAAGTCCCTAAGGTATCCTTTGTAAATAAAGTTTATTTTCCTTGTAGTTTTGATGTGTTTTTTTTTATGTTTGTTTTGGACAGGCCTTTTAGTGAAAATGTAGTTGGGTAAAGAGAGATTAGGACTTGGAGAAGGAGGTTCGCAAGCCCACTCGACCAGCCCACGAGAGGTACTCGACCGAGTTGAAAGTTAACTAAAGCCCATTTGATCATCAATTCTCTAGAACGATCGAGTGGAAGGAAGAACAAGAAGAAAATTTTGAATTTTCAAACTTTAGTCAAGGGAGCTCGAGCACGTGCTGGTCGAGTATGGGGTCGAGTGGCAGCAAAAAGCAAGTCAAAGATTCCCAATTCGAATTTGAATGGTATGGACACTCCACCCTTGTCTCCTTGTCCCCTTAGCTTCTTTATATAGAGCTTGCACGAGATTATACCTCTCACACTCTCTCATTTGCTCAAAACAACTAAATTCAAGTTTTAAAATCTCTCTCAAAGTTCATCCTTTGCTCAAGCTTAGTTTTTTGAAGTTTTTGGGTCACTAACCTATTAACTTTGAGCTTTGAGTCTATTCCTTTCAGTTCTTTTTTTTTTGAAAATGTCTTCAAGGATTACCAGGAAGTCTCAACAAACCGCTGCGAGCTCCATGGAACGTCGTGATGATGCCCTTGAATCAAGACGAGAGGCTGCAAAGACCGCTCGACGTACCACTCGATCAAGCGCTCGACCGAGTGGTCGATCGAGCCAGCTGCCGCGTTCAAGAAATCAGTCAGTTGAGGAAGATCCTGAGAGAACTGAAAGTGAAGAAGAAAGGGAGCCAACTCTTAGTGATTTCATGAGGAGAAATAAGGCCAAAGGGAAGAGGCCAGCAGTTGAGATTGAACAAGAGGAGGTTGAGAGTGAGAGTGAAGAAGAAGGTGAAGAAGAAGAGGGAGAGGATGATGGAGAAGCAGAATCTTGTGGATTGACAAAGAGGCAACTTTATGAGACCTTCATGAGAATAGAGTTCCTGGGGACTAGGTATCCACACAAGGAGACCATGGAGAAGCTAGCCATTGATAAAGATGTGGAGTACCTTTTTGAGAAGAGCAGCCTAACCAAGTTCATGGGGCTTTGCATGGAGGGGTATAAAGAAGAAAGTTGTGAGTTTCTAGCCACAGTCAAGCTGCACACATATGCAAGGAAGGATGATGAGTTTGGAGCTGGTCATATTGCTTTCACAATCAAGGGGAAGAGGTATGATCTTTCAATGAAGAAGATAGCAAATGTGTTTGGATTTGAGGTTGGGAGCAATAGGAGTTTGACGATTCCAAGAGAAGAGCTCTATGCTGTGTGGGAAACCATTGGGGACAACAAATTCTACTCATCCTTCAATTCCAAGAGTTCAAGGATAAGGAGCCCAGTCCTAAGGTACTTCCACAAAGCTCTTGCCAACACCTTCTTTGCTAGGAAGGAAACTGGGAATATCAATGAGGGGGAGCTAAAGATGATTGACTTGGCACTCAATGGAATCATTTTTCAAGCAAGAAATGGTACCATCATTCTTGGGAGCACTGTGGAGACTGACCTAGCAATGGTGCTCATTGACCACATGATTTACTTGAGAAGTTGGGTAGGCAAGTTGGAGAACAAAGGATCAAGAGGAGCACTAACCATTGGAGGCATCATCACTCCAATCCTACAAGCTGCTAAGGTTCCACTTAGAGGAGAAAGGGTTTCACCAAGATGGATTGACTCTAGCTATCTCACCTCTACTCTCATCCTAGCCAAGGAGATGCATCAAGGGAATCACATTTTCAACTTTGAGCTTCCAACACTTAGGAAAAAGCAACTGATTTTGCCTAACCAAGAGCTCACCACCATTCAAGAAGGAGCCAACATTGACTTTTGGCCAGCTGAGGAGCACTGGTTTGATGGAGTAGTTCAACCTAGAGTTGAGGAAGCTGGGAATGCACAAATGGCTGATGGGGAGGAGCAATTTTACTTTGAGGATTATGAGCTCAACCCAAGAGATAGTAGAGGAGTGAGGGAGACTACCAAGAGATTAACTCTTTTGCAAAAATGGAACAAATGGCATGGGAAAAGGTTTGATAAGCTGAAGAAGAAGGTGACCAACATGGCTAAGTCTATCAAGGGCTTAAAGAAGGAGATAGCTGAGTTGAAGAGTGGGAATTCTTCACCTACACCACCAAGCCCTTTGAGGAGGAGTAGCTCAACTAGAGCACTTTCTAGAGTTGCGAACCCTGTGGAATCAGCTAGGGCTTCAATGTATGAGCCAAATCAGAGGAAGAGGAGCTAAAGTACCCGAGAACAACAATTTTCAAGGTACTCGACCGGGTCACTCGAGCACCCACTCGACCGAGCACACCAGATGCACTCGGCCGAGTTCCAGCCCAGATCACCATATGGCTTCCCACCTCCAGCTGCTTATCCAGGATATCCAGGTTACCCTCCCATCCCACCCCAGTACTTCACGGATCCAGCACTCTACCAGCAGTTCTACCAGCAGCAAGGTCAGAATTTTGACATTCGTGGTCCAGCTCAACCCCCCCCCCCACTCGAGCACGTACTCGACCGAGTCCCGGTCGATTCCCATCGTCGAGCTGCCCCAATCTCCACCTCCAAGTCACCAGCAAGACCCCAACTACTCCTATGACAGCATGCAAGGGGATTTGGACAACTACTTCCACAATCCCTAAGGTACCACTATCACCTTCACTTGTAAATATCATTGCATTTGATGTTGTGTTTTGTTTTTTGTTTTTGATCTTGAAACCTCTTACAAATTTCTTTCACACAGAGGACTGTGTGATTTAAGTTTGGGGGAGGGTTTGAGATAGCAATTGATGTTGTGTTTTGTTTTCTTATTTCAAATTTTTAGCATCATCATATTAATACTTGCATAGCATCTAAGGCATAGAAAAACCCTAAAAATTTGAAATTTTTTGCAAAATTCTTTATAAAAAAAGAGTGTCCATGTAGTTTGCATTGCATATTAGAATCTTGTTTAGCATGTTTCATGTAGGATTGTATAGTATTTGCATTAGGGATCTATGATGAGTATTCCCTTGTTAGCTTGTTTAATTCACTAGACTAGGATCAATGCCCAAGTTAATAGTACTTTGATGCTAGTTGAGTGGTTAGAAGCATAAGATTGAACCAAGCCTTGAATTCCTACATTGCATTTGGTCTAAATTGAAGCATGTTGAGATTTGAAACCATTTCCTATTTATAAGAACCTAATATTGACTTTCAATTATCAATGTGTGCATTGCTTTAAACTCATGGATACCATATACATATTTGGATTATCTTCTTCCTTTTTACAACTCTTGTTGATCCAAGTAGCTGATATCCTCATTAAGAATCAGTTCCCCTACCCCTAAACCAAACCTTCTTTCAAGCCATGTTTATTCTTGTGTGTGTGAGGCCTTTTTGGGATTGAGCTTGGTAGAAAGTGTTAGGTTTGAACTGACAAGAGTAAAGCCTTGTGTAGTTCTAGTTTGCATTTTTCAAACTAGATAGGACTAGGTGGTTCACTTGTTGGGTTTGGGACTTGACTGTTATGAAAAGAAAAGAGGAAAAAGAGAAAGAAAAGAGGGTAGAGTCTTTAAGAGGAGAATGTGTTTAAGTAAAAGTCTAGTGAAAGGATGGGAAGTAAAAAATGTTGAGAATGGTTCTAATTAAAGAAAAGAAAAGAAAGAAAAGGAAAGTCTAGCAAAGTGCTTATATGTCTTAAGAATAAGAAGATAAAAGAACCATATCAAATAAGTAAGAATCCCCCATCCCACTAGAAAGATCAAATAAGAAACATCTCCTAAGACTTGAAAACCAAAAGAGAAAAGGGTGAAAAAGAAAATAAGAAGTTAAAGGGTAGAACTAGGATCATTTGGGTTTAGATTGCTAGGATAAAACACTTTGGGAGCCTTTGGGTAGACAAGGTTTTATTCTTGTATGTGTCTAGGTGTTCTTACCTTTAGCATTCTTCTAAAGCTCAATCCATTTTCATGAGAGAACCTTGGTATTGATAAGCCCTACTCTAAAAAGAGACCATCATTGTCTCAAAGCCTTTATTTCCAAGCCAAATGAGTTTAAGCATTGCATAGAATTGATTCATGTTCTTGATTAATGAATGTTAAAGGAAATGGTTAATTTGAATGCATGTGGATGTCTAAGGCTCAAATCAATAAAGGTTGTGATATGCTTGTCTAAAGTCTTTAAGTATAGCTCATTCAACTTGAATCATAGAACTAGTAACTTGGACATTGATTCTAGATAGTCTATTTGCAAGCTTTAGGAGCTGAGATCCCACTTTCAACCTCACCTACCTTCTTTTGTCTTGATTATTTGCTTGAGGGCAAGCAAAGACTAAGTTTGGGGGAGTTGATGTTCATATATTTTACCTTGTTTTCCCTTAGTTTATTCACAACTTTTGCATCTTTTGCTATCCATTTAGGCCATTATTGTGTAGCTTTAGGACTAATCATGCATTAGAGTATAGTTGCATTGCATTTGCATCTTTTCATGCATAAACAGGTGATTTTGGAGCTTAAGGAGCATGGAAGCAATGCTGAGGAGAAGTGAAGCAATCATGAGGAGAAAACAAGAGAGTTAAGGCTGAAGAATCAAGGTCCAGAGTCCAACTTGACCGCACACTCGACCAGACACTCGACCAGACACTCGACCGTGTGCTGAGAAGGACTCGACCGAGTGGAAAATGCACGAGAGAAGCCAGCTCGACCAACCACTCGACCGAGCACTGGTCGAGTTGACCGAGCCGTTGACTGCTTTGACTTTTTGTATTTTTAGGGCTTCCACCTCATCTCCTATATAAGGCCCTTGTACCTGCAGCCACCAGGGGAGCAACTTTTTAGAGAGTCTAAAACCTAGTTTTTACTTTTTTTAGATTTATTCCTTTTGCACTTTCTTTTATTTTTAGTTTTTGTACTTGTTTAAGAAAGAAAAACTAGATTCTTGTATTTTGTTGGTTACATAACTTTCAAGATATTAAGATTTCGAGTTTCATTTCTTCATCAATATTGTAGATCTCTGTTTCATCTGTCTAATAATGCAAGTTTCAATATTTTCTGGGTTTTTGACTTATTTCACCATGTGTTCTTGTGAGTAGTTTGCTTAGGACCTTGAGGATGGGTTAGGCTGGGTTGATCTTGTGGTTTATTTGATTTGGTCAAGCTTGATTGTTGTAGATCTCTTCTAGGCTAGATGTTCTTAATGCTGATCCTATATCTGAGAAGGTAGGGTTTGATTTCAAGCATCTTAGCATCACACCAATGTTTAAGGAGCATAGATAAGGCTAGATCTAGAGGTTACCATTAGGCTTGCTAAGAGATTAGAGGTCTTGTTTGGTTTGAGATGTATTGCTTAATGCCTGCTTGTGTAGATTCTTTACTTTGTGAGAACAAGTCTAGAAATGCATAGGTTTGATTGTTTCTTGCCATGAGAGTGGATTAAACATGTCTTAGAATAGTATGTCTAGAGATTAGCTCAAAGTTTGCTTGAGATTTGTTGACCAAGTTAGATAACCACAATGATTAGTTCAGCCCATGAATCCCTCCTCAAGGCCTTCTTTGTTTATTAATATCTTAGTCTAAATATCATTGCTTGCTTGTTGTTTGATTCGTTTTTGCATTGCTCTGTTTTTATTGTGTTGCTCTGTTTTCACGTTTAGTCTAGCTCGACCCTGTACTCGACCTACACTCGGTCGAGTGCTTGCTCGAGTTCGTCCCCAGAACTTGTGTTTATGATTTGTGATTGTCCTGTTTAATTCCTGTTTTATTTCTGTTGCATTCATTTAGCTTTCTGTTCATTACTTATCTTGCATTAGTTCTTCATCAACATAGTTTCTATTTCTGCTCTTGCTATTATAATCACTCTGTTCCATTTGCATTTAGCTCCTAGTTCTTGTAGTTTTACTTTCTGCACTTTCCATTTCATAATAGGATTGTTAGTGACAAACAACCTTTACATCTGGCTTGACTTAGACTCATATGCACATCTTAATTGTTCACAAACACTCAGATTGGATTGACACCTCTTATACTACAATTGCATAAGGGGAATTGAAACACTCTGACATCCATTCATTCATAAGTCATCATTCTATTCATCATTCACCACACCACAAGAATTGTCAGTTTCAATTTGGCGCTGTTGCCCATTTGAGTTTATTTTGTGACAGACACAAGAAGGTAGGTGAGGTTTGAAAGTGGGATCTCAGCTCCTAAAGCTTGCTAACAAACTAGCTAGAATCAATGTCCAAGCTACTAGTACTATGATGCAAGTTGAATGAGCTGTACTTAAAAATTTTAGACAAGCATATCACAACCTTTACTGATTTGAGCCTTAGATATCCACATGCATTCAAATCAACCATTTCCTTTAACATTTATTAAGCAAGAACATGAATCAACTTATGCAATGCTTAAACTCATTTGGCTTGGTAATAAAGGTTTAGAGACAATGATGATCTCTCTTTAGAGTGGGGCTTATCAATATAGTGGTTCTCTCATAATAAAAAATGGATTGAGCTTTAGAAGAATGCTAAAGGTAAGAACACTTAGACACATACAAGAACAAAACCTTGTCTACCCAAAAGTAACCAAAGTGTTTGATCCTACCATTCTAAACCCAAATGATCCTAGTTCTACCCTTTGTCTTCTTTTCTTCTCAAATACCCTTTTCTCTTTTGTTTTTAAGCCTTAGGAGAGGTTTCTTATTTGAATCAACTATTGGAGTGAGGATTTCTTTCTTATTGCTATGGTTCCCTTTTTCTTTTCATTTCTTAAGACATAAAAGCTTTTTGCTAGACTCTTCCTTTCTTTCTTTCTTCTCTTTGATTAGAACTATCTTTAACAATCTCATACTTCCCATTATTTCACTAGAGTTTACATTTTCTTAAACACATTCCCCTCCTAAAGACTATAACCTTTTATTTCTTTCTTTCTCTTTTCTTTTTCTTTTTCAAAACAACCAAGTCCCAAACCCAACAATTAAACCACCTAGTCCTATCTAGTTTGAAAATTGCAAACTAGAACTACAGAAGGCAATATTCTTGTCAGCTTAAACCTAACACTTTCTACCAAGCTCAATCCCAAAAAGGCCTTACACACACAAGAATAAACGTGGCTTGAAAGAAGGGTTAGTTAAGGGTACTGGAAACTGATCTTAATGATTAAATCAGCTACTTGGATCAACAAGAGTGGTAAAAAGGAGAAAGATGATCAAAATATCTATATGGTATCCATGAGTTTAAAGCAATTCACAAATTGATAATTAAAAGTGAATATTATGTTCTTATAAATAGGAAATGGTATCAAATCAAAACATGCTTCAATTTAGACCAAATGCAATGCAGGAATTCAAGATTTGGTTCAACCTTATGCTTCTAACCACTCAACTAGCATCAAAGTACTATTAACTTGTGCATTGATCCTAGTTTAGTGAATTTAAACAAGATAACAAGGCCAAACTCATCATAGATCCCTAATGCAGATGTGAAACAGTCCTAAATGAAACATGCTAAACAAGTTGCTAATATGCAATGCAAGCTACATGAACACTCTGTTTTTGTAAAGATTTTTGCAAAAAAAATTCAAATTTTTAGGTTTTTTCTATGCCTTAGATGAAATGCAAGTACTAACATGATTATGCTAAAAATTTGAAATAAGAAAACATAACACACATCAAATACTATCTCAAACCCTCCCCCAAACTTAAATTACACAGTCTCTTGTGTAAGATAAATTTGTAAGTGGATTCAAGACTTAAAACAAAACAAAACTAGAGATGCAATGGTATTTATAATGAAAAAGTGATGTTATTACCTCATGGATTGTGGAAGAAGCTGTCCACATCCTCATTCATGCTTTCATAGGTGTAATGGGAGTCTTGTGGTTGACTTGGAGGTGGGGAAGGAGGCAACTCGACTATGGCCATCGATTGGTACTCGGTCGAGTGGGGTGGTCGAGTTGGTTGCCGAATCTTCTTTTCTTCTTTTGTTTAGACTCCCTTGCTTCCCTGATCATGAAAACACCAAAAAAAAGATCAAAATACCAAAACCCTAAACAATATGTACATAGATACCTTAGGGGCTTCCTCCCTAGTGAGCTTGTTTAAAGTCACTAAGCTTGACTTCTTCTAGTTCTTCAAGCTTGAGGAGCATCCTTGAGAAACATTGTGTTCTTTGCATGTTTCTCCTTTCCTCCCCAGTACTTCTTCACTCTTTGACCATTGACTGTGAACTCACTACCATCTTTGTTGAGAAGTGTGACAGCTCCAAATGGTAGAACCTCTTTTATTTCAAAAGTACCTCCCCACCTACTTTTCAACTTCCCAGGAAATAACTTGAGCTTTGAGTTGAACAGCAAGGCTTGGTCTCCAGCTTGTTGATCCTTAATGAGGATTTTCTTATCATGGAAGGCTTTTGTTCTTTCTTTGTAGATTTTGGAGCTCTCATAGGCTTCTAATCTGATCTCTTCAAGTTCATGCAGATCAAGGCTTCTTTTAGCTTGAGCTGTCTCTAAATCCAAGTTCAGAAGCTTGATTGCCCATAAAGCATTGTACTCTACTTCCACTGGGAGATGGCAAGACTTCCCATAGACAAGTTGGAATGTAGTTCTTCCTATTGGTGTCTTGAAAGCTGTTCTATAAGCCTAAAGTGTTTCATCAAGTTTGTTAGACCAATCTTTTCTTGTTGCTCACACTATCCTTGATAGAATGACTTTGATTTGCTTATTTGAGACTTCAACTTGCCCACTTGTTTGAGGATGATAAGTTGTTGACAACTTGTGTTTAACTCCATATTTCCTTAGCATTCCTTCAAAGATCTTGTTGATGAAGTGTGTCCCTCCATCACTAATCACAACTCTTGGAATTCCATATATTGGGAAGATTATGGTCTTGAAAAGCTTTATAACCACTTTGTGATCATTAGTAGGGCTGGCAATAGCTTCTACCCACTTGGAGACATAGTCCATTGCTAATAATATGTAGACATTCCCATTTGAAGGAGGATTAAAAGGTCCCATGAAATCAATTCCCCACACATCAAATATCTCAACCTCAAGTATTGGATTTTGGGGCATCTCATTCCTTCTTGTGATATTTCCCATTCTTTTGCAAGCATCACACTTTGTGATGAACTTGTGAGTATCCTTGAATAATGTAGGCCACCATAAACAACCTTGTAAGATTTTTTGGACTGTCTTGAAAGTTGCAAAATGGCCTCCATAAGCAGAACCATAACAATGTTCCAACACTCCTTTAACTTCATTCTCTGCTATACACCTCCTAAACAGTCCATCTGTTCCCTTTTTGTATAAGTAAGGTTCATCCCAATAGTAACCATTGATGTCCTTGAGCAATTTCTTCTTCTTGTAAGGTTCCATGTCTGTTGGGATCTCTCCACACACCTTGTAATTAACTATATCAGCATACCATGGCAATTCTTCACTGTCAAGTGCCATCCATTCCTCCATTTGGTTCTGCTCGACCGAGTGGCCAAACACACTCGATCGAGTGTCTGCTCGAGTAGTCGATCGAGTGGCTTCGAGTTGCATCAGCTTCTCCTCAGGCATTGAATCATCAATTGATATTTCCTCCTCTATCCTCATCCTGGATAAATGATCAGCAACTCCATTCTCTATACCTTTCTTATCAACAATTTTCATGTCTAACTCTTGGAGAAATAGAATCCATCTTAACAACCTTGGTTTGGTGTCTTTCTTTGAGTAGATGTGCCTTAAAGCAGCATGATCAGTGTACACAATAACTTTAGAACCCACTAGGTAGCTTCTGAATTTTTCAAAGGCAAACACAACTGCAAGAAGCTCTTTCTCTGTTGTTGAATATCTTCCTTGAGTTTCATCCAAAGTTCTACTTGCATAGTGAATAACATGCAGCCTCTTATCCCTTCTCTGTCCTAGAACTGCTCCTACTGCAAAGTCAGATGCATCACACATTATCTCAAATGGGAGATCCCAATTTGGAGCTTGGACTATTGGGGCTGATATCAAGGCAGCCTTGATCTCTTTGAAAGCCTTTAAACAGTCTTCATCAAAGTTGAATTCAGTCTCCTTACAAAGCAACCTTGTCAAAGACCTAGCAATCTTTGAGAAGTCTTTGATAAATCTTCTGTAGAACCCAGCATGACCAAGAAATCTTCTTATATCCTTGACTGTCTTTGGTGGTTGAAGCTGAACCATGACTTCAATCTTTGCTTTATCAACCTCAATTCCCTTTTCTGAAATCTTGTGACCAAGAACTATCCCTTCTTCTACCATGAAATGACATTTCTCCCAATTTGGAACTAGATTTGTCTCTTCACATCTTTTTAAAACCCTGCATAAATTAGCGAGACAAGAAGAGAAAGAGTCTCCATAAACAGAGAAGTTATCCATAAAAACCTCAACCACATCCTCAACAAGATCAGAAAAAAATGACATCATGCACCTTTGAAAGGTAGCTGGAGCATTACATAGTCCAAATAACATTCTTCTATATGCAAAAGTGCCATATGGACATGTGAAAGTTGTCTTTTCTTGATCATTAGGATGAATTGGTATTTGGAAAAATCTAAAATACCCATCCAAGAAACAGTAATGGGTGTGATTGGCTAATCTTTCTAACATTTGATCAATAAATGGAAGGGGAAAATGATCTTTTCTAGAAGCAGAATTAAGCTTTCTATAATCAATACACATTCTATGTCCTGTTATGGTTCTAGTGGGAATTAACTCATCATGATCATTCTTTATTAAAGTAATTCCTCCTTTTTCAGGGACACAATGCACTGGTGAAACCCAAGTACTATCAGAGATAGGATAGATTACACCAGCCCCAAGCAACTTAAGAATCTCCTTTTTTACTACTTCCTTAAGGTTTGGGTTAAGCCTTCTTTGAGGTTCAATGCTAGAATAAGATTCATTTTCAACGTGAATTATATGCATGCAGAGACTAGGTGAAATTCCTTTAATATCATCCAAAGAATAACCAATAGTCTTTCTAAATTTCCTTAGCTCAACAACAAGTAAATCAAGTTCTTCACTTCTCAAGTTTGCATTCACTATCACTGGATAAGTAGAGTTCTTACCTAGAAAAACGTACCTTAGCCCAGCTGGAAGAGGTTTAAGTTCTACATTTGGTGCTTTTAGCTCAGACCAGTCATCTGTGGGAGATTCGACAGGGCACTCGGTCGAGTGAGTGCTCGAGTTGGTGGTCGAGTGGGTAGTCGAACTCTTTGTATCTGTTACTTGAACTGACCAGACTTCATCTCTTAATGCTGGTAGCCTCTCAAAAACCTCTAGATGGTCCGATTTCCTACTGGAGTCCAATATCTCTTCATAAGCCTTGGTTTCCTTGTGGATGAACCCTTCTTCTCCACTTTTAGTCAAAACAGTTCTAAGATGATCTTGTTCTGCTAGCTCTTCCATCAATTCTCCTGCTAATTTGTCTAATTCTTCAACCCAAAAGACTTGTCCTCCAATTGTTGGTTTCTTCATAGCCTCTACAATGTCAAATATTATTTTGAGGTCCTCTCCCAAGTTGAGATCAATCTTCCTTTTTCTCACATCAATTATTGCTTCTGCTGTGTCTAGGAAAGGTCTTCCCAAAATCAAAGGATCCTTTGGTTCTTCATCCATTTCCAAGACTACAAAGTCTATTGGGACTTCCACTGCTCCAACTCTAACCGGTAGATCCTCCAAAACACCATGTGGTAATCTTACTGATCTATCAGCTAAGATCAGAGATATGTTGCATGGCTTATACCTTGTAAACTCTAGGTGCTTAGCAACTGATAGAGGCATTAGGCTTACTGAGGCTCCCAAATCACAAAGACATCTGTTGAAGGTTAAAGGGCCTATAAAGCAAGGTAGAGTGAAGGAACCATGATCTCTTAACTTTTGAGGGTTCACTTGTTTTTGGATTATGGCACTACACTCATGACTAAGGATAACCATCCCTTGAACTTACTTAATCCTTTCCATCACATCATCTTTCAAGAATTTCTGGTAAGGAGGGATCATAGCAAAAACATCTATTAGAGGCATCCTTAGCTCATTTTCTCTAACTTGTTTATCAAACAATGCTTTGTATTTTTCAACCATTTGCTTCTTGAATCTTCCTGGGAAGGGTAGTGGAGGTTTGTAAGGAGGAGGAATGAACCGAACTTATTTTTCCTTGGTAACAACTAGCTTACTCTTCTCCTGAGTAACAGCTCGATCAGCTGCTCGATCACCCACACGATCGTGTGTGTGCTCGAGTGGTAGGTCGAGTTCAATCATTTCTTCATTCTGAATCTCCTCTTGATGAAAACCCTCCCCATCTTTGCTTTCACGGTACTCAGTGTCTGGTTGTGCACCTAGTCGTGTTGGTAAGACTCGTCCACTTTGGAGGTTGATAGCATTAACAAACTCTATAGATTCTAGTCTGCCCTTGTTTTGGTCATACTTTGGAGAAGAATCTAGTCTGCTCTCCATGGTCATTAACTTGGAATCCAATATATCAAACTTGGCATTGAGTTCATTGTAAATATTTTCCATTCTCTTAGTCATCTCAACAAATCTGCTAGCGGCCTCAATTTTCCCATTTGCTTGTCCAATCAACAATTGTTGCATCATAGGTCTTAAGTCTTGTTCTTGGTCTTCGTTAGTCTGAAACCCTGGTTGGGGACACAATTGAGGCTGAAACCCTTGATGTTGTTGTTTGGGTGCATAGTTTTTTTGCTGTTGGGGTTGTTGAGGTGGGTAGACTTGATCTTGAGGATTTGCTACATTGGTGCTTCTATAGGAAATGTTGTTGTTCTTGAACTGATTGCATCCTTTGAACCCTCCTTGATTCTGCATGTAACAAATCTCAGCAAATTCATTCTCCCCATCTTGAACTGGAGCCTGTTCTTCAGCAAGGAAATGAATGTTCTTTTGTTGTCTTAGTAGAATCTTGTTTAACTTCTCATGAACAACCTTCAAGTCCTTCTTGTACTTCCCATCTTGATCATTGGAGACAAACCTTACTGTTCTGTCATAGTCTTCATTGTAGTTCCCATCAGATTGTGCTAGGTTCTCTACTAGCTCCCATCCTTCTTCCACATTCTTTCTGAGGAAATTTCCATTGGAGGTTGTGTCCAAAAGCATTCTTATCTTGGGAAGGACTCCTCTATATAAGGTGTTGAGCAGAGACTCATTGCTGAATCGATGGTGTGGACACTGAGTTTGGAAGCTCTTGAATCTCTCCCATGCCTCACAAAAGCTTTCATTGTTTCTTTGTGCAAAGCGAGAGATTTCATTCCTCAATCTAGCAGTCCTTGCATTGGAGAAAAACTTAGCTAAGAAGGCCTTTTTGCAGCCATCCCAGGTTTTGATAGCTCATGTTGGTAAGGTCTTCTCCCACAAGTGTGCTTTATCTCCAAGGGAAAAAGGGAACAGTCTTAGCTTGAAGCCATCCTCACTTACACCATTGATTCTGGTGAGGCTACCAATTCTGTCAAACTCATCAAGATGATCTAGGGGGTCTTCCATTGGCAAACCATGGAACTTATTTGCTTGAAACATAGAGATCAATCCACTTTTGATCTCATAATTATTATTAGCAACTGTTGGAGGCACAATACCAGCTCCTTGGTTATGTGTGTTTGGTGCATCTCCAGCACCAATGTTTCTTGGTCAAGAAGCTTAAGATCTACCCTTACCCTCTCAGTATAAGAATAGCATAGAGCATATCTAACCCAGAAGACATATTAAGCAATCAATCTTGACCAATCCAAACAACCATAACCTTTATCCACCCTAATCCTTCCTCAAAATCCTAAGCCACTACTCACAATCACAAAACATGATGAACAAAGTCATAAACCCAGAAATCAATGAAACTTGCATTATTAGATAGATGAGATGAAGATCTACAATATTGAAGAAGAAATCAAATTCAAATTTTCAATACTTAGAAAGTTATGAAACCAACAAGTATCAAATATTTCTTTGTTTTTCTACAAAAGTGGCTGGAGAATCTAAGCAAAAAAGTAAACAATTCCCAAAAGGGTAAATACTAGGTCTAGAATTGTACTCTAAAAAGTCTCTCCCTTGGTGGTTGCAGGGTACAAGGCCTTTTATAGGAAAAGGAAGGAAAGCCCTAAAAATGCTAAAAGACAAAATAGGTGGGCGGCTTAGTCAACTCGACGAGGTGCTCGGTCGAGCGTTGGTCGAGTGGCCTCTTCTTCTGCTTCTCCCATCCGGTCGAGTCCATCTCCGCACACGGTCGAGTGTCTGGTCGAGTGGGTGGTCGAGTGGACTTCCGGACCTTGATTCTTCAGCTCCAAATCCCTTGTTTTCTTCTCTTGACAGCTCCAAATCCCTTGTTTTCTTCTCTTGACAGCTCCAATCTTCTTCAGCATCACTTTCATGCTCATTAGAATCCAAAATCACCTGTTTATGCAAGAAACTATGCAAATGCAATGCAAATCTACTCTAATGCATAAACAGTTCTAAAACTACACATTAATGGACAAATGAGATAGAAAAGCATGCAAAAGATGTGAATATGCTAAGGGAAAACATGGTAAAATATATGAACATCAGCATGCGGCGTTGTGCTGGTCCGGACTAGACCGTACCATTTCCACTTGTCCGATTACATATAAGAAAATATCTTGATTTATTACTTAAGTAAAATGTTTACAAATCAACAATACTCAAGCAAAACAGTTGGAGTCATTCGAATAAAACAGCATGTAAAAGAAACATCAGATTTGCAACACAACACGAAAACATCCTATCCGGTTTCTTAAGTCCAACTCTACCCACTTAATTCCCCTGCAAGAAAAACAATTGTGGAGAAGAGTGAGTAGTAATCTTAGTTGGGCAACCCTCTAACATGCTACCATCCCGCTAACATGCTATCTTATCCCATCAAACTATCCCAAACAACCAAACAATCAAAGCACGCAATGCGGAAGCATAAACAAGCAGGCAATCAATCAAACAACCACAATCAAGTCTAGGAACAATCAAGACACAACTCGTCTAGACCTTGACACTAACTTGGCATCCACGCCACCTCACCCGCAACACATCCAGGATAGTTAATGATAGCGGTGCATCAAGTTAAACTTGACTACCCTAGACTTCTCACAGTCATGCATCCACGCCATGACTTATTCAACCAAACTACGTCCTAGGGATGTACCATCAACCTAGGGTACCACCAAGAACCTAGGGAAACAACACTCCTAGGAAACCTCCGCAACAACCTAGGGCCCTTTGATCCTCTATTCTGTCCCAAACACCCATTCCGCATTGATACCACAAAGGCAATCAACCAGACTCACCCATTTCCTCTGTGTTGTAGCTCCATGTAAACAACCGGGTATTAAAGCTGCATCGTTATGCAGCGGTTCGGGCTAGTAGCTAGCTAGACACCGAATTGTCCTGCCATGAGATTCCTCTCGATTAGCTCAGCGGACTTCCACACACTTGTTGGGGACAAAGATCGACATCTAGCTAAGAACCGAGATGTTTAACTCGCGGACTAGCTAGGACAAGTACTTAACTCTAAGGCTAGCACACAAAGAATTAATCACAAAACTCAACATACAACCAAGCAAGAAAACCAGCTATACAAGCAAGCAATCAAGCAAGAATGTCACAACACCACACACAACAACTTAAGCAGCAAGAAACATCATGCAACTTAAGAAAAATATAAACATGCATGCAACCCTAATCATGCACCCATCCCCAAATACTTATCCCCCATGGATAGTATTCTTACTAAATAATTTTTGTTTTAAAAACCTTAACTTAAGTTATGCATGCAAGCATTTTCTCCACATTTATACCCATGCATGCGGCTCTTTCCTCCCTGGAAATTTTTGCATGTCTTATAAAAATATTTCTCCAATGAACTGATATCTCATGAAGTCCATGAGAATAATTTATCAATTTTTGGGCACACATGCGGCTCTTTCCACCTTTGGAGATTCTCGCATGGTCTCACCAAAAATAACCCAATATGTAGACTAATTTTTATATCAAGTTCATGAGGTAATTCTCAAAATTTTGGGGCACACATGCGGCTCTTTCCACCCTTGGAGATTCTTGCATGGCCTCTCTAAAAAATCACCCTTCTCATGAACTGATCTTCCCATCAAGTCTACATGGTTCTAACCTCTTCAAAAATTCATGCAAAATTAAATAAATAATTTTTAATATGCATGACACCTCCAAAAACGCCAAACTTAAGCAAGAAAAATTCTTACTAATTTTCTATCGATCCCCATGATCGAGAAAACCCCCAAATCGAACATGCAAGGCATTTCACACTTGCAGTTGATTTTAAAAAATAATGCACTTCTTCCCCAAGAAGGCTAAAACCCGTTAAATCCCCTTTTGACTACATGTAATCTTCTAGATCTACATGCAACAAGGAACAAATGCAACACACAAGGGCCGATGCAAGAGCTAGAGAGCTAATGCACCTCCCATAAGCAAGATCCACAACTCACCTTAGCTTGAAAACCTTTGGCCGATTGGGCTTCACCACAACACGCCGATCTGTCAGGACTTCCCCTTGATCTAGCTTCTACCTCTAGCGAGAACTCCTCTTCTCCCTCTTCTTTGCTCACAATCTCTTGATCTTCTTCTTCAAGAGTTTGAGAGGCAATTTTGGTAGAGTTTGGGAGTAATGAGAGGTTTTGGTCGAAAATGAGAGCAAATGAGGGCTATTTATAAGCTCATTCACGCGACTTCATGGGATAGCAGGTGGCAAAAATCAAGTGACAAAAGTCTTATTTTCTGCATGCAGGCGACATGTGTAGGCGAAGGAAGAGTTCCCACGCGCGTGTGCATCTCAGTCGCTGGCGAGACTCCACCAGATTGCGACACGTGGCCTCCTGAGTGAAGACAGACTCTTCCGCTTCCTCCTTGTCCTGACCACGTCCTTCTTGCGTCCCAAATACCCCGCACTTGTCCGCAGCACATGGTTCCTTGTCTCTGTCCGGCCCACTCGTACCTCACGTACGGTGCCCTTGTTCATGTCTGGTCCGCTTCTCTCTTTTCGACTTGTACGTCCCACACGTACTTGACATGTACCGTGTCCGTCCCATTCACGGTCCCACGGTACATTGGCCGATTAGCTCGTACATGGCCATTATATTTTTATGGACCGCTTTACGTCTTTTTCACCATTTTCTCCACGGCCATTACTTTCTATACCCTTCCTTTGATCTTTTCACCAACGTTCTCGATCATCCCTCGTCCAGTTTTCCGGATGTCATGACGGCTCTTGTCCGTATTCGGTCTTGGACCGTTCCGCGACTTGGTAACTTCTTTCTCAAGTTTCTTGGGTCGTTCATTGAGATTTGCTTTCCTCCATATTTTCGAGGTATCTCCATGTCCTTCGGACACGTTTCCATCATCCGGTCCGTACTTATAGTTATGGGTCACTACAGGGAGTATATTTTTGCCTCCATTAATTTCCTTCTTCTAAGTGAAAATTCTTGTTTCCATCTATTTATATTCTCATACTCTTAGTCATAACGTGTTTACGTATCCCATAAATTGGAAAGAATACTAAAAGGTCAGGATTCCAATCATTAAACCCATAAAAATCAACAAACAAATGCTAGTACTAGTATTACCGGTAGACTTCGGATAAAATTAACAAACAGATGCTAAAAAATTAGCTACTTGATCCCATAAGAGAGCACTTGATCTGAATTACTGAGATTTGAACCTTTGCTAGAAGAGCCTAGTCCAACACTTAATAGGACTGCTGCCACGATCAATTTGATTGCTTATGCCTACAATATGTCAATGGAGATGATGAATTAAACACATTTGACTTTTAAAATACAAACCGCACAATGTCTGAATATGATCGAGCTATTATGAATTCATCACTACCTCCTTAAAACACTAAAGCTATCAGAACAAAACAAGTAGCCATCTTGAAAAGCCTTTTCTCATCTTTTGAAAATAAGGAAACAAGAAAAGACAAATCCATCACTACTATTGAGGAGATTTACAGAAGCTTTGGGAAGCAACCAAGCGAAAATGTTATTCAGGTAATCACATAACATGTCTCTAACATAAAAGTGTATACAAAGCTCCACATTGGGTCACAAAAGCATGACCACAAGAACAGAGAAAAAGAAGGTTATTTGTGAGACAAATGCCATTTAAGAAAAAAAAACCCAAATCAAATCTGAGAAACCAATTAACTAATTTTACAAACCTAGTGACTTAGATAGAGCTATGTCAGGTTGAAGCATCGCTTTTAGGATTGTGTGGTTTATCATTAGAAGGAGAAAAATTCTTAGCCATCTTGGCTCGTTACTCCATATATTAAATAGAAGAGGAAGTAGTAGTAGAAGAAGAAAAAGAGGAAGATGGAGAAAAAGAAGAAGAATTGGAAGTGGTTGAATAAAACAAAGAACTGAGATCAACAGAGGATTGGAGTCCGCTATCGGTGGAGTACACAGCAGCCGCTCCGATCGAATCCTTCACCGTCGTAATCAGGCCGACGTAGTTGACGGTACTTTTCCATCTTGTTTTTTCATACTCATTGTTTTTAGATTTAGATTGTAAAAAAGAAAAATAATTATGTAATAAAAATAAAATGGTAAATTTATGTTCTTTGAGAGGTTAAACTTGTCAACTTACAACGTTTCTTAATCTACTTAAAAATCTCCAAGACGTCCAGAGGGAGTATATCTTAAGAGTAAAGTAACCCTTATTTTCATTATAGTTATATTAATATTAATTGGGCCAATCCTTAATGGGCTGGGCTTTAGAAAAATTACAAAGGTCCAACAGTTACAAAAGAAGCAAATCGGCAATCAACTCCATCGCCGAAAAAGGAGATCGGACCCTGCTGACAGACCTATGGTCCATACCTAGGACAGAAGCTCGACCAGTATCACCAGTGGTTGCAAGACCAACGGCTTTGCGGCAGATCCACCAAATAGAAACCAGTGACAAAAGCAACCAAGAACCGCCACAGTTTCTTCACCAGTGAACCGCTTGACCTGCTACGGATCTTCCGACAAGGTCAAGCTTCCGATCCTAGGTTCTATGAAGTGAGGTCCCGTTCTTAGGAACCTCTTTACTTAGATGTAACACCCCTCTTCTTGCTCTAGTGACCACCGCTTGCTTCAGGGAAAGAAACTCTTCATATCTGGTCCGGTGGAAGCAAGAATCATGGCGGTTTATAAAGGATGATCGCTCAAACCATCCTCCATAACCCGGAATCCACGAGAGTCCAAGAATATGCCAACCTTCCCGGTTAACCACCGCGACTAAGCAACAACACCCTCTAGTCTTCCACCGACTTTCGCCGAAAACCGCAGCTACGATTTGATGGATGAGCCTCGAGAACGCTCCACCGCGTCCAAACGAGACTTGATCAAAAGCTTCTCGACCAACAAACCTGTCGCCACAGTCGCATCAAATGGGAGACTTACCACACCTCTGTTTCCGGAGAAGAGAACTCCCCATTGCTGCCTTCCCTTTGCAGATCCAAAGCCCGTATTTAAGAACTGCAAATCCTCACCTGACAAGCAACACCACAACCTTACCGCAAAGCACAGTCACAGCTGGAGTGAGAGATGAATAGATCTGGTGAAGAAACACCAAACCCAACCACTGATGCTCAAACGAAGATAAGCCCCATGCCCTTCACTGCTCACTGGAGCCACCGAAACCTCTGGAGAAAAATCAACCCACGAAGTCGCCATCCCAGATCTGCCAGATCTAAACATGGATTCGACGCCGTCCTCCAACATCTCCACCAGAACCTTCACTAGCAGCCACCACTCGACGAACCTTCGTTTCACGCGCCGACAAATACCACCAGAACCACCACCATCGAGAGAAACCAGACCTACGACGAAGGACAGCTTCGCAGGGAGAGCGAGCGCTGACAAGAGGAAAAAAAACTAAAAACCTAAAAAAGAGACATGCGCTCTCTCCGGAGCCGAAGAGGCAACCCGAGAGGCAAAGGAAGAAGATCTGCAAAAACTTTTGGTTTTAGAGAGAAGGAGGAGAGAAAGAGGAGAGGCAAAAATTCTGTTGCTAGAGAAAAAATCTTTTTATCTAATATTGTTTTTCCCCTTCTTAAATATTTGTTTAAATATAATATAAATTTATAAAAATTTAAGTTAATTGTATAGAGAAACAGTGATTATGATTTTATATAAAAATTATATGGACACTATATATATTATGACAAGAAAAAGAAAAAGAAGAAAAATAAATCCTACATTTATAAACTTATAATAGCTTAAAGAGTTAAAATTATCTTCAAAGAAGAATTAATCTCAAGCTACCAAATAGATTTTACACCTGATTGAAGAAGAAAGTTCGAGACCGGTCACTAGGCGTGTGACTGGTGTGAAGTTGTCCTTAGGAGCGGTCACAGCTCACGTGGTCGGATTAAAGTATTCAGTATTCACCATAAATTAGTCATGGCCTCCTAAAGCCTTTGTCCTCCACTTAACATAAAATAAAAAATACAAATTTAGCCCTAAAAATTGTAATTGATCCCGAAACCTACAAATACAAGTGTAAACCTAGGTTTTTGATATGTTTTCTTGCGCTCCAAAAAAAGAGACCTGTACACCTAAAGGAGAACTCTAAAGAGATGACCAGAAAAGCAGCCACAACAAAGTCCTCTTTCACTCACCCTCGAAGCTCTTGAAGATCACCCACGACAAAATATATGTAATAATACTTTGAATAAAAATATATCACATAGAATTAAATGATGAGGTATTTGTTTAGACTAGAACTCCCTCCGGGTTTCTAGTTCTCGTCAAATGCCAGGAATGTTGATTTTGGGTCCCCTTCTAAGAGGCATGTCACTAGCGGTCCGGGGGGAAGGGTCAATGAGCTCGGCGTCGAGGCGGCTCAGTTTAGGACCTTTTAGCTCAAAAAGTGAATGGAGAGCTTTAGGCCGAAGTGAGCAAGGGAGAGAAGTCTGGGACTATGCGGAGAGATTCTCGGACAAGGAGAGGATTCGATCAACTCGAATATGCATCGATCGAAATGGAAAATTTTATGGAGAGCACACTAAATATGGAGTTCTCTCCGGACGTTTGACCGAAAAGATAAATGCATTTTGGTGACATAAGTGGTTAAATCAATTCTTTTAAACCTTTCCACAAACCAAGATATCACAAGTCATGAGAGAATTTCTTAGTTAAGCGTGTTTATGCTGGAGTAATTAGAGGATGTGTGATATTCCAGAAAGTGATTGTCAGAACTGTGTGAGTGAGTACAAAACACAGAAAAATATCATGTGGAGATTTATAAGATCAGTAAACAAGTATTTAAAGCCTCTCCTCTGACTTCGCTCCGGCCTTCATAATTCGGTGCTGAATTTTGGATCCGGGGAACTGAATCTGAGAGATTCTCGTCCCTCCCGGACGTGTTTAATATGGCCGGGATCTTGAATAAATTGCGGAATCTAGATGCATATCCTAAGATCAATGAGGATTTTTACAGCCGTACGTTATCCGGCGGCGTAATCACTCTCCTCTCCTCCGTCGTTATGTTCCTTCTCTTCTTCTCCGAGCTCCGTACGTCTGAGACCTCTTAAGATTTCGCTTTCCGATTTCTGTATATATGATTTGCTATTTGCATGATGTATGTATTGAATATTGATTTTGGTTGTTTAGGTTTATATCTTCATACCGTCACTGAGACGAAGCTTATAGTGGATACTTCAAGGGGAGAGACGTTACTAATTAACGTAATGTGATTTTTGACTTGTCCTGTGTTTTTTGTTCTTCTAGTGTCTAGGAGATCTCTCTCATAAGTTTCATTGATGATGCAGTTTGATATTACTTTTCCTGCTCTAGCATGTTCGATTCTTAGTGTTGATGCTATGGATATTAGTGGAGAGCTTCATCTTGACGTGGTATGTTTGAAATTCTTATTTGTATTAGTTCAATGACTCTTAGTTTTTATGCTTTGAAACATGTTGTAAGGTTGTCAATTGTGTGAATTGGCAGAAACATGACATTATAAAGAGAAGGTTAGATTCTAATGGCAACACTATTGAGGCAAGACAGGACGGAATAGGCGCTACTAAGGTTTGTTCTCTGTCTTTCTGGACTGGATAATGTGTGATTTCGTAAATGGAAGACTGAAACTGTTTTGGTATACTTTTCATTATATTCTCTGGGATTTTTATAGTCATCACACTAGGATAGAGTTGCAGGAAAATGGCAATTTGACTATATAAAGGCAAGAACTGAAAGTGGTTTGTTTTTTGGCCCTTGTAAAGTCTCATACTTTCTTGTGCTTGTGCAGATTGAAAAACCACTGCAGAAACATGGTGGCAGGCTGGAACATAACGAGACTTACTGTGGTTCTTGCTATGGGGCTGAAGCGGTAATTGTGTTATCTTTCTCTATCTTTTTGCTTAGTGCATTTGGATCATGGTTTCTCCAGTCCATATTAGGATTACCCTTGATTGTTTAGTGCTAGAATGGGTTAAACAGAAAAGAGATGTCATTGTGTATCTTGTTTTTTACTTTATCATGTCAGCAGGATAGGTGATGGTGCTTTTTCAGTCTGGCTTTCTTCAATCTGTTTGGTTTATTTGACCTATGTTGTTTATCCTAACAGGAAGAGCATGACTGCTGCAATACATGTGAAGATGTTCGTGAAGCATACAGAAAGAAAGGTTGGGGAGTTACAAATCCAGATTTGATTGACCAGGTTAGTTTCTGAGAAATATGTTCCTCACCTTTCGAATTCTTGGCATCTGTGTTTCATTGTGATAGTAGCAAGAGCTTAGTTTCATTTTTTCTTTCTTTGTTTTGTGATTTCGTCTTTTTCCTCTTTTCTGTTAGAGTCTTAAAGCCTTGTGGGCGGTTTGTTTATTTGATAATCGATATGCACTTGTCAGGCTCTAAACTGATATATGCATCCAACTGTTTTTATCTCCCGACTGTAAGCTGAAACACGTTTCACGTGTCTGTTTGTGTTTCAGTGTAAACGAGAAGGTTTTCTACAAAGAGTAAAGGATGAAGAAGGGGAAGGGTGCAATATCTATGGGTTCTTGGAGGTAAATAAGGTGGCTGGGAACTTCCACTTTGCTCCTGGGAAAAGCTTTCATCAGTCGGGCGTGCACGTTCATGATCTTCTTGCTTTTCAAAAAGACAGTTTCAACGTAAGAAAGGACTTATCCTATCAGTGTCATTTCATTCGCTATGCTTATAATCCTATGTAATTCAATATGTTACGTCTCCCTGCAGATAAGTCACAAGATCAATAGACTGACTTATGGGGACTACTTTCCTGGCGTCGTTAACCCTCTTGACAAGTAAGAACCATTCTGGTCCATTCCATTCACGCTCTACTTATTTTGTCATGCTCTCTAACGTACATAAAATTGCAGAGTCCAGTGGAGTCAAGACACACCTAATGCTATGTACCAATACTTTATCAAGGTTTGTTCCCAAGATAAGCATGATATGCTAGTTACATTTATCATTAAATTTCCGTGTTTACTCCATTCTGTTTCGTCTGCTTTTATTAGGTTGTACCAACAGTATACACAAATATCAGAGGACACACAATTCGATCAAATCAGGTGAAGCGAGGCTTTTAATTGTTTGACCTTATGCTCTATTTATTTTGATTATCGTATGATCTGAACTTGAGGTAAAATGTGCAGTTCTCGGTGACTGAACATGTAAAGAGCTCAGAAGCAGGTCAACTGCAATCTTTGCCAGGTGTTTTCTTCTTCTATGATCTATCACCAATCAAGGTGGGTGTGTTGTGTTCCAACTCCAATTCTGTAAAGCGAAAAAGTATGTATATTCATAATCCTCCTAATAGAAATGTGGTGTTTCGGCAGGTAACATTTACAGAGGAACATATATCGTTCTTGCACTTCTTGACGAATGTTTGTGCCATAGTCGGAGGTATGATTAGTCCATAACATAAGTTGTTGGTTGAATCAAAATCTGAAACGAAACATGTAAAAATGCACAGGTGTTTTCACGGTATCTGGGATAATAGACGCGTTTATATACCATGGTCAAAAAGCTATCAAGAAGAAGATGGAAATCGGTAAATTTAGCTGATCTTTTTACATTTTAGTTGAGAGCTTTTGTTTTTGGGGTTTGGTCTCTCTCTTTTTTCGTTTTGCGGACGATACGATTCCATACATACCCCTCAACCGCGTCAAATGTAATATGATATCATTTATTTAATTCTTTTTGTCAAACTGATGACTATGCCCATAAATATATATTGGTATACGTTACGCTCTTTAAATGAAAACTGAAGGGATAAGTCTCTAGGCCTGGGTTGTATCAATCCAGCTGTTTGACAGCCCCATGCGTGCGTTACAATTATCGTCTTTTGACTTTTTGTCTTTTGAAGGTATTATGGGTTTCAATCTAAAGTTAAGTCCTCGAGTCAGTCTTTGTATTTAGTGTATGGATTCAATGAATGGAGAAAAAAAAGAAAGCAAAACAGTCTCCACATAATAAACGCTGCTAGTATCAGATATCATTTTTCTAGTATTGATGCGAATGCTTTCATTGCAATTCATGATTTATTTCAATTGGTAGAAGTGTACATTGTTTCTTCCTTTGGTCTTGGCTTGGGGTTTCTCAATTTGGATACTATCTTACCATCTGAGTCTTTCCTCTCCATTGAAAATTTGAAAGTATATTTGCTCGTTAAAAAATAAAAACTAACTTTTTTTCAATTCAACCATTTTTGGAAAAATAATATTACTAGTCTATATACAAGTGGATAAATCATGAAGTTTTCTTTTAAAAGTCTATTCTAAAGGAAAAAGCATGGGAATGTAATGGATGTAGGCTTGACTTTATATTTTGGTACATCATTTTGATACCACCTAAAGTTTCACTAAGAAGGGTCCTTTTCTTCCACTCTTGTGTTCCTCTTTTGACTTCTTCGAAATTTGACTAAAATTAACAATATTAAGCTAGAAATGTAGCAATTTAAATTTCAAAATTTCACTCTATATGGTTCTCCATTAGTCTAGTTTACTTTTTAATCATTTTTAAGCTGAGCACAATGGTCCTACTGCAGAACGGAACTTAAGGATCATGATATGTTACCAACTTGCAATATGTATTCGTAAAACCTTTCTCACTTTTCTAAGTACTCCCTAAACGGTATATGTGTATATCTTTATGTGAAGCGATGTTTAATGAGACAATAGTTCAATAAAAAAAATGGGACCTAACCAAATTCATTTCAAATGAGGTGTCCATAATCTACATGTTACGGCATGAACAAAAAAAAAAGCTTGAGCAGTATTATAATTTACACACTTGCATTACATTCATACAAAATGCCAAATTACAAATTTTAATCACAGCTACGAACCCCTAATATTAAACAGAAAATACAACGCATGTAGTTATAATGAATAAAAATGAATAGAATCCTAATATTTTACGATAAAATTGAAGCCCAATCGATCTCGTAAGAGGGACACTTTCCAAGCATGAAATTTTCATTCCACGGCATCTCTGCCTCTTCGCACATCTCCGTCACCATAACATCTGACGTCGGCGAACCTGAACCGTCACTTTCACCCGACCCGGAATGTTGCTGTGGTGCAGCCGGCTGCTCAGCCGAAGAAGCTGTGGCTTTAGCTCTTTTCCTTGATGACCTCTCCGTTTTGCCCGGTTGATTTTTGGGCTCAGCTAATATGGCTTCAAGCTTAGCGTCTACGGCGGCTTGAATAGGACCGTATTCGCCCGAGTCAGACGGAGACGAGCCGGTTTGGTATCGAAGAGCTGGAAAGTTAAGCCGAGCCGAGTCGCCACGGAGCTTGAACGCGGCGCGATCATAAGCCAACGCGGCTTCTTCAGCCGTGTCGAATGTTCCGAGCCAGAGTCGGGTTCGGTTCCTGGGTAAACGGATCTCTGCGACCCATTTTCCCCAGTGCCTTTGCCTCACTCCACGATAGAGCTTGGCAGGCTTTGAAACCAAACCCGAACCTGAAACCGGACCCGGTTGGGTCATAAAACCCGGTTGGTTCGGGTCGATGAAGTTGAGCATGCAAGTGTTGTCTTCGTGAGGGTAAGTGATATTGTTTTGGTAATGGAACTGAGATTGGTAGTTTTGTTCTAGAGAATCGGGTTGTTGGAGATCTGACCCGAATGAAGATGGATAGGTCATGGAACCGGCATAAAGATCCGGGTAAGTGGTTGTGAAAGATGAATGAGGATTATAGTACGAGGAAGAAGAATATGGGTCGTTTGGTGCAGACACAAACGCAGCGTTTGAAGATCCAAACGAAGAATCTGAGGCAGACGTGGAAGCACTTTTGTAAAAAGGTTGAAGTGCTTCCATGAGCTCGCCGCCATGGCCGCCGCTGCCGCCGAAGAAATCCGCCATCGGTGTTTCCTGAAATATAGAAAAAAAAATATACTACAAAGAAAAGTGATTATATAAAAAATTAGATTAAAAAACCTTGTCTTTTTAGGAAAAAAAAATTCAAAGACCGGTTTTTTTTCTTTTTCTACAGAAATAAAATTTGATCAACGAGGTTTGAAATAAGCAACCTCCATAGATCAAAACTAAAAGAAATATATGAACAAAAAATAAGTAATAAGAGGATCAAATCTTGAGGGGAACTAAAAAATGCCCATGAAGTTTGATCAACTCTATAAAGAATGAAAAAAAATAAAAAGAATATTAAGAGAAATTCATAATATTTTTTTGGCAAACAAAGATGGATCTCGTTTTCTTATATAAAAACACCTGAACTGTTTTTTTCTTTTACAAAAGTTTGTCGTTTAGATGAGTTTTGGGAAAAGATAAACTCATAAAGCAACACTTCATAAGAAAATCGTGATTTCTGATTTATGAAAGACGAAAACAAGACCGGGGAAGAGTTTGTTTTTGAAGATGAAACGAAGCAAAAAAAAAAACAAGAAGAGGAGAAATAAACCCTAAATTTCACTCAAAAGTTAACCTCTCAATCTTTTTTTTTTCTTTCACTCTCTCTCTCTCTCTCTTTTGGAAGATGCTCTCAAGCTCACCTTGGTGATACCCAACCAACTCTCAGCGTTTATATAGAGCCTCCTCCAGTGAAGAATATATTAAAATATATCATATATCAATCCTAAAATAATGTATTTGACTCACGCTATATTAGAAACATATAATCAATATATATTTAAATGAGAAAAAATTCAAGAAAAATGTAGCTTTAGATGGTAAACAACAAAATTTTCAATTGACGCATTAAATTTAAAATAAATATATATATATATATTAAATAAGTATTTTGATTCTTAATTTTTATTAACTGAACCAAATTAGTATCGTCCGTAGGAGTTAAAGTTTAATGCATCCATAGAAATTTTGGCATATTTTTTTTAACCTTTCTAAAACATTTTTACTTATTAAAAATTGAAATATTTAAATAATTTGAAATAAATAAAACTGAATAATCAAAAAATTCTTAAATAGTGATATGTTTAAAAGGACAGTTATGATAAAGTGTTTGAGTTCCACAATTAAATTGTGACTAGCTATATTGAAGAATCCGTGATACTAACGTGAGTAAGGTTTGTAATCTTTTGATGATAATTAATATAGTGTGCTAAAAGTTCGGTGAGAATATTAATCGCATCTCAAGAGTTGATCAAACTTGGACTCTTGAGATTGAAGATTCCATGCAGAACAGCAGCGGAAGCACATAGCCAATAAAACGAGGTCACATCTCTTTAGTGCCGCCACTTGGCCTCATAATTCTCGTCTATTTCGCATCTATTCTCATTTCTCTGCCACTTTTGCGGTAAAGTACTACCTTGTGGGATAGATTAGTACTTTTTCTATAAGTAGTTACTAGTGATTAAATAGTTATATCAATAGAATTATAAGACTGTTTTTGTGCAAGAATTTTCGGATTAGTAAAATACAACTCTTTTCACATACTTAATTCGTGGAGGTTCTTAATTTAGTATACTCTCTCTTTTAGATTTACTTATATTTGGTTTGTGAGTGAGATGCGATTGATATAGTATTGTTTCTAGTGGTTCATAGAAAAGGTTGGGAATGATACAGTATATACACCTAACTAAACATTTTGCATTTTGTATGAATGTAATGAGCTAGATGCAGAGCCGTGCGGACATAATCGGTGGCCGGAGGCGGTCACAAAAAATTGTTGCGATTCATAAAAAAATTTAATGTCAAGAACGGTAAATACCAGTCATATAACAAAAGAAACAACAAACTTTAAAAACAAAAAAAGTCTAAACTGAAATTTTTCTTCCCTTCTTCCCTACAAAATCATTAACCAAACTTTCAAAATCAACTTTTTTAAGAAATTCTCTTTAGATAGACAAAACCGCCAAATCACTCAACCTTTCTTGTGACATACTTGAACGAAGATAAGACTTAATCTACTTCAGCTTTGAAAAACTTCTTTTAGCAGATGCAACCGAAACTGGAATCGTCAACAACACTCGATAAGCAATCCATGAGTTCGGATAATAATCTTCAACACTTTTCAAAAAATCCAACACTTCAATAGGCTTCTTAACTTCTTTGGGTAAAGCTTCTCTTAGAACTTTTAGTTCAAAAAAAAGATCATTACCAACAACATCTGAGTGCTTTCCATGAGATAAAGAAGCTTCCAGATTGGTACAAGAAGCCATCAAACTATCATCACTTGCCGATTGTAGCTTTTTCAAATCAAACAAAAAGCCAAATATTTGTTCATACCTCTGTAACTGTTCAAATCTTGTCTCAAGTGAGTAGAGAGCTTGATCCATGATTTGGATGAAGTAATCGATTCTAAAGCTCTCCTCTGGTGATAATATAACACTTTCTTCAACGTTTTGTGATTCTTCACCATAGTGTCTTTTTCTTTTAATAACACGCTTTGCTTTTCTCGGAAATACTGCCTCAATATCCATAGATTCTGCAATAACTTTAGCTTCTTATTTTGCTTTCTCAAAACCTGAATCTTTGTACTTTTGAAAAAAGGAAACAAGTCCCTTTAGTTGAGAAATAGCTACATCAATGTCCATGTCTTCTGACTGCAAACTCTTACTAACAATGTTAACAGTAGATAGAAGATTATACCAAATAACCAAGGCAACCAAGAATGCAAAACTTTCCATTCCATGTGTTTCACTTGTTGTAAGACACTCAGTTTCGCTCTGCTCTTTAGGATCATCACTATTTTCAGCAATGAAAACTAAAGCATCCATAATTTTAGGAGCATGTAATTTTACTGCCTTAACACTTTCGATATGACTCTCCCAGCGAGTGTTTGATAAAGCCTTAAGTGTTAGTCCACCCACATGATCTTCAAATATTTTCCACCGTTTATTTGATGATGAAAAGAAGCAATAAGTGTGCTGAATAATCCCAAAAAATGAGATTGCCTTGGTAGAAGAAGTGGTTGTCATATCACAAAGTGCAAGATTGAGACTATGACAACTACATGGTGTATAAAACGCCTTTGGATTCACTTCAAGAAATCTTTTTTTGTACTCCTTTATGCTTCCCCTTCATATTAGACCCATTGTCATATCCTTGACCCCTTACATCATCAATTTTCAAGTCAAAAGCAGCCAACACTTCTTGAAGCTCACGTAAAAGTCCTTCTCCAGATGTATCATCAAATTTCAAGAATGTCAAGAAAAATTCTTCAACCTTAGCCGAAGTTGTTGTAACATCTACACATCGAATTACAATAGTCATTTGCTCATGATGGCTAATATCTGGAGTGCAGTCAAGGATGACAGAAAAATACTTTGCACCTTGAATTTTCTTGATAATCATCCCTTTAATCCCATTAGCTAACAAAGCTATCAACTCATTTTGAACTCTGTTGCTCAGAAAATGACATTGAGATTCACCTTCTTTATATCTTCTCAGATGTTCTATCATCACCGGATCAAAATCAGCAATCATCTCAATAAAACTTAAGAAATTTCCACCACCTTCTTCTCCGATCTTGTCGTTGCTTCCTCGAAAAGCTAGAATTTGTTTGGCAAGAGTCTTTACCACAGCTAAAATCCTAAGCAACACATGCCTCCAATGAATCATCTCTTTATTAATTACATCTTGAGCATGTTTATCAATTGTCTGATTTTTTTGAAGCCTCAGTTCTAGTTCAACCCACTGTTTTATGCACACAATGTGATCACGGCTAGACTCATGCTCTCTTAGCCTTTTCAAAATATTTTTCCAATCACTGAATCCCGTAGAAGCCAGTTGACTTTTGTCATTCCGATTGAACAATTTACAGCAAAAGCAAAAGATCTTGTTCACTGATTTTGAATAAACCAACCAACGACGATCTTGCTTTTGACCTTCACTCATTTGTCTTGAATAGTACACATGAGAGAAATGTCTCTTAACACTATCTTTGGGGAATATGTAATCACTTGCCAATCTTTTTGTTGGACCTTATATGACCATAAAATCTCTCCATTCAATCCATTCCTTTTCAATTCTTTCCCAATTTGCAGGATCATACATATCCGAAAACCCACAGTGCTCTGTGTTCATTCCAACTCTTGCAGTCTCATTCTCATCATCTTTTTCATTCAAGTCTTCCTCATTCACATTTTCTGCTTCTTCTCGTTCAGCCATATTTTCATCCACTCTATCATCTTCCACAATATCAGGCTGCTCAGCCTCAGCATTAGCTTTTGCAGATTCATCGATTGTTTTCAAAAATATGAAGCCGTAGGCCAAAGTTTATTTTGTTTCTACTTAGACACGGCTCTAGCTAGATGAAAGAGTAGTTATTAACTTATTGTTGTATTTTTATTTGGCTTCATCGTTTACTATACAGTATTACTAATACTACTTTGTTTTTCGATATTTTAATATACCACTAAACTTTTTTTATTTTAACTCTTTTAATCTCAAGATGCGTATTCTAAACTTTTTAGGTGTTTTTTTTCTTCCAATTCCATAATTTTTTTTTTTGGTAGACTCCAACCGTCAACAAATACCGTTGGAACAACAACGGTGATAATTAAGTGATCATTTTAAGTTAATAATGGAATAATACTATGAAAATACTAGTAATGATTTAAGTGATAATTAAGTTGAGGAGTCACGTGGGAATGAAAGCATCACGTGATCTCAGGCGCAATTTGCTGCAAGTGGGAAAACTGTACTTTTTACGTTGGCGTCGTCTCTCGAAATGTATAAGACTCACGCGTCCGCCCCGGCGCGTGTTTGTTTTCATTTTTCCCAATCTCTCTCATTTTTTTTTCCTGTCATCTGAATTTTTCCTGTCATCAGTACAAGTTAAAATTAAATAAGTTGGCTAAATAACTAATATTTCCATAAATATAGCCTAAAAGAGGAAAGCAAAGCCTTTCCCAGTGACATAGCCTAAAAGAGGAAAACAAAACTCTTAATTAAGTACATAGAAACTAACTTTTTTAAAACATAAAGACAAAAATCTAAAAAAAAAAACAAACGTTATACAAACTAAAACACTAGAGCTATAAGTCTATAGACTATAATTAAACAAACGCACGAGAAACTCCCACAAATTTTATTTCTATAGAACCTGTAAATGTCAGACACACTAATAAGTCCAATCTTGTTAAAGTGCATGTTGAGAAGAAAACGTGAAACTGGATTTTGTTAAAGTATTTGCTCGAATTATATAACAATATTTACATAATATTATGTATATGAAGGTATTGAAATTCTTTCTCTTTATATAAAGCATCTAATGCATGCATACCACAAGCTTATTAACATGTCCATCATTATCTTTAACTAGTGGGTTTATTTGATATATTTTGATGAAATTATATATACTCATTCTGTTTCAAAATATAAGAAATGATCAATCACAAATAAAAAAGTTCAACCAATTATAAATAAAAAAATTCAACCAATCATAAATAAAGCTGTATAATAAAAAATATCAAACTAATCTAAAAGTAGCATACAAACTTGAAAACATCTTATATTATGAAACAAAAAATCTTCTCTAAAACATCTTATATTATCAAAAGGAGGGAGTATGTGATTGATGATAGTAATGACATATTATCTTATAAATTTTTTTAATTAGTATTAAGTAAACATTTTAATTTCAGATGCACAATTTTTAAAAATATAAAAATGAGTTGTGTTATAAAATCAAATCAGATCAAAAAATCATGAATTTAACTCGACGTCCAGGCGAGACAAATTAAACTGGTGACCTCACATATCTTAAACTATTTCTTTGACCTCGAGAAAAACGAAATAATTTTATAATCTCGAATTTATCTCGTTTTCCATACATAAATGATCGCTACTACCTATGTTCTCGTGTTTTTATTCAATGTTTTTTTTATTTTTCACATTCTTTCTTGTCATTTTCATTGTCAAATTTTATGGTAATTGTCATCGTTACTTTTATCCGGTTCTTCATTATACTCTTCTTCTTCTTTCTCGTCAAAATTTTCACAATCTTCCACTGAAAAACCTTTTTTTACACTACCATACAACTTGTTAACCTATCAAACTCCAAGACCAAAATCTTTTCTTTTTTCATAAAATTTGTGCAATTCATAAAAACCAGCATAGTCAACACATGCATCCAATTATTGATAATTTCATCTATATGCTTATTCGGTTTTAGATCCACACGTATTGAAACTTCTCAAACCAAAATCTTTACTCACGGAGAAAGTAATATGAGCACATGTATAGTTAAACAATATTTGTGCTTTTCGTCGATCCTTCTTCTTTAAACTCAAATAACATCAACTCAAGGTCTTGCGACGTCAATCCTTCTTTCTTAGACTTAAAAATAAAAATTTTACTACAAGACTATCAAATCCTATTTCTTTTATTTCTATAAATTTTACTTTTTTTTTTCTAAAAATTCTTAATAATATATATTACTTCTAAATTTCCAAAAATGTTAATTAGTGAAATATCTAATTCTTATTGGTTGTTTTAAATCCTATATGGACACCTTTAGGAGCTTATAGCTTCAACTTTTTATTAGTATAGATATAATATTTTAATATTTCTATGGAGGTTAAGTAATTGTAATATTTTAAAACATTCTATGAAGTTTAAATACTTTTAATATTTGAACCTTTTAAAAATTTCAGTATTTATAATATTTTAAACTTTTAAAATAAGTTTAAATTTTATAAATTATAATTTTTTAGAAACCTTTTATACGCTAAGAAATTTTTAAAATTTAAAGATTATAAGATTTTGAAACCTTTAAACTTTTCAAATTTTTAAATATTATAATATTTTTTTGAAACTTTTTAAAGTTTTAGTTTGATCAAATAAAAAATTGGATCAAACCGAATAAAACTTTTTAACTTGGACGCCTGATAAATCAAGATTTCCTGCTCATTCGCTGTTGGAAGCATATTAATCTTTATTTATACTGGTTCTGAACCATTGTCTAAAAGATTTCTAGCCGATGTGGGACGTTGTACATAGTTCTTTTATTTCCATAAATTTAAAATTTTTCTTTTTCTTAAAAATTCTTAATATAGAAATTCTGAAAATTTAAAAAATGTGAATGAATGACATGTCAAATCCTTATAGGTTGTTTAAAATAATTCTTAATATAAAAATTCTGAAAATTTTTAAAAAATGTTAATGAGTGACATGTCTAATCCCGATAGGTTGTTTAAAATCCTATGTAGACGCCTTAAGGAGCTTATAGCTCCTACTTTTATTTAGTATAGATTAGTATAGATTAGTTTGATATTGAAAATATTATATAAAAACTAAAACCTTTTTCGAGTAAGGATAACCTTAACTCAAATTAAACTGTACAAAAATAAAATAAAAAACTCTTTTGTTCTTGAAAATAATCGCTGCCCTAAATTTTTGAGTAGAAAGTCTTTTGTAGTTTAATTTGCTACACATAATCTAGGAACCCTTTCTAGTATAAATTTGTTTTTATACATATAATGAACTTTGTTGAATGAGAGGGGCAAAAATAAGTTAATTAAAGCGGAAAAACAAGCAATGATAAGATAAAGACGACCAAATGGCAATAAATGAAATTAACTGGTTAATATAAAAACGTAGAGATAGCTGGTCCGAATGGTAGGTACTTGAAAAAAAATCATGTAAAAATGCTTTGGCGTCTGATTCGGAAAAATGTATAGACCTAGAAATTGTTAGTTATTATAGAAGAAAAAAAAAGTAGTAGTAGAAGAAGAAATAAATATGATTGTTGGACCGTGTTGGACGGGAGGCCCCAACACAAATTTCTATTAGAAAGAATGACTATACTAGTACATAAATCGTGGTTTATTATTAGAGTAGGTTGATTATATTTTTACTTACAAAACTAGTACTAATTAGTTGGTAAAAGACGTTTAACCATTTGGTTATGCGTTTAATTGCGGGGATGCCATTTAGATTTTTTTAAATGGATTTGTTCATAAAAGAAATAAGAAATTGAAATCGTGAAACCCTATGTAATCGTCAAACCCTAAGGAGTGTTGAATTGTGTTGGTTTGTTATCTCTAATTGCGAAGCGATTGCGGAGGCGATATCGCCGAGGATTTGTACGATGATCTCGGTGGGTTGGATCTCGGGCGGAGATTTCAGTGGGTGGGGATTCCGATGGAGATTTCTCGGTGGGTTGAAATTGGGGCGGAGATTTCAGTAGGTGGTGATTCTGATGGAAAATTCCGAGGCTGGATTTTCAGGCAGAGACATCAGTACAAATTTTGTTTGTGAAAAATGACTACACTATATGACTTATTCATTTTTTCCCTTCAAAACAGTTAATCATTTTAATGGTGTGTTATTTTTGCGTTGTAGAATTGGCGTGTAGAAACCGGTGAGGCGTTAATTACAAAGGTGAAGTGGAAAGTAGCTGGGTAGATAGCGATGACAATATCGAAAGGTAAGTTTGTGATTTGGTAGAGATTTATAATTTTGAAATTCGGTGTTTGGGATTTGGTTTGATGAAAGAGTTAATACAATATAAGGGAGTGATTTGGGAGGGTAGAGGAGGAAAAGCGGAACAAAAGTGTTGATTTGGCGTTTTGGTAGAGTCTTGTGATAGAGTGATGTGGTAGAGTGTTGTGATAGAGTGATGTTGTAATGTGTTGTGATAGAATGTTGTGATTAAGTGTTGTGATAGACTGTTGTGATAGAGTGTTTAGAGGTTGTGCTATTGTGATAGAGTTTGTGATAGAGTTAGTGATTGAGTTTTTGATAGAGTTATTATGAGTTTATAGTTTGAGAGAGTTTCGTGATTGAAATTAGAAGAAAAGAATTGTAGTTTGTACAAATGAGGGAATAGAATCTAAAATAGTATTATTGTGTGCCAATTGCAGTTAAGGGATCAAGTGCAGAGAAGAGGTACCCTCCAAGGCTGTATCCTGAAGGAAAATCACCCTTAGAGAGACGGAGCATGCATCATAAATGCACATTGAGCAGTTTTGGATTTATGAAGGAGTGCATTGGGGATGATGTGTATACGGATATCAGGGATAATTCGCAAGTTGGTGTTATCTTAAAACTTGCGGATAGTGACTATGTATGGTGGGCAAAGTTGGTGCACTATCTATTAACGCGACAGTTGGCAATAGAGAGGAGCTATGAGATGTTGGCATTGATTGAAGGGAGTCCTATCAGGTTTTCTCTTTATGAGTATGAAGACATTTCCGGCCTGAAGTGTGAAATGATAGATAAAGAGGATAAAGTGGAAGTTGATCACACTGATTTCTGGGCTGAGTTAAAGGTGGATGTAGGGGTTGGTCCAAACTGGTTTGAGTTGGATGAAGCGATGAAGAACCACCGGACTTCGCTTCCTGAAATGAGAAAGAACATTGGACTGTTGTTTGTCCTTCATGTTGGTATATTGGGGCTATCTCGGTCCAGCAGGATTCCACTGGAGTATGCGAAACGAGTTCTGTATATTGAGGCTTTTGAGAGATTTCCTTGGGGTTGTGTTGGATTTAAGGAGTTGATTGAGTCAGCTAAAGTTGTGTCATTTGATAACGATACTTATGCTATACATGGATGTGTACATGTCCTAATGGTTTGGGGTTTGGAAAGTTTGGTTAAATTTGGGAAAAAGTACGGTAGGAAAAGAAAAATTGATGATGATGATGTCGAAGACGTTGTTCCGCTTCTTTCATGGGGTGGAGGCCGCGCAAGGATTACAGTTGAGGCCACATTAGTTGCAGAGAAGAAGTTATGTAAAAAGGTAATGTTAAATATGTAGGATTAACTGATATTTTGATATGAAATTTAATATGTTATCCAAACCCTATTAATGCACATATTTTTATGTGGTTGTTTGAACGTGTAGGTGGACGTTAAGCATTTGGTTTTCAGACGTGAAGAGGATATATATCCAATGTGGCCAGGGGAAAATGCACTTTTCGGAGGAGTTGGTAGAAATAAGCTGTTGGATAATCTGCTACATGATCTTTTCCTCGGATGTGTAGATGAAAAAGAGTGGTCTGGTGATGCAGAAGAGGGTGTCTTTGATAAGAAAGTGTCCAAGAGGCAGGTTTCATCTGCTAGTGGAGATGATTATGTGGACCCACGTCTTATGAAAAAGTGTAAGACGACAACCAGCTCCTATACGCACAGGAGGTCAAAAGGTCCGGTGAAGCTGAAAGAATTGACTGATGAAAGCGGCGATGATGGTGATGTGAATGGTGGGGAGAAAGGGGCACTAGAAGGCGTTTAAAAGCTGTTGGGTAAGCTTGATTGGAAAATTGATGAAATGAAAGAAGATTTGGGAGGGAAGTTGAAAAATATTGGTGACCAAGTAAAAGAGATAGAAAAAAAGGTGTCAGTCCTTGAGAATGATGTGGTTGAGTTGAAGAGAGGTAATGACATCTTACCCGATAAGCCTGCTTTGGAACAAAATTTAGTTGACAAACAAGGCCATGTTGCCAACGATGAAGAATCAGAAACAGGAGACGCTGGTAATTCTGTCGAGAAAGATGAGGTACGCTTTCTTTGATCTAACTTTTAAAAAAAAATTACGTTGTCAAATTATTTACAAAGAGAATTGGTTTGTCTCTGCAGAATATTGCATAGTTGGTGGGCATTGAGTTTATTTGGAGCTTTATTTTCTTTCTTAGCCCTGTATCTTCTTTCCCAATTTTCGTTTCTGTCTATTAAGTGAATAAGCTATGTTCCCAAAATGTTGACATCAAGACATTTCAGTATTTAAAAACATGTTTCAGTTTTTTAAATCATGTTTCCATGTCGTGTGTTGCTATTATTGTCTATCATTTTAGTCATGGCTATTACAGATGAAGCAAACCTCCCAGGAAGATTTTCCCATTTCATGTGCCTTCCAAAATCCTGGAAAGAAGTCCAGGTTGGCTTTGAAGAATGTTAGCAATATCAGAAGGGCATCACTTGGTGAGCAAAAACTCTCCACACCTATTACAAAACAACCAGATGTTGCTTGCCGTGAGGACAAGAGGAAGGAATATACATTACCTAAATACCAAGGAAGGACACCGTTGATTAAAGGTGTTACTAAATGTGACAGAAAAAGGTGATGACATCGCTTTGACACAGCAAAAGGCTCCCCTATCTTCCGACTCAGGTTTTTCAGACCCTATTGAGAATGCGGCTAGGAAAAACTTTGAGTTGGCTATAGATAAGTTGTATTTGTTGTGTAAGGATGATGATATGAGTTGTCCAACTAAAAGGGATAGAAAGTCCTCAACACAACTTGACCCTTACATTGGGTGTTCAGTGGTTAAGCGCATTCTTAAGGGGAAGGTTCTTTCACCAGCGCATTATGATCCTTTTGAGAAAGTGTCAGCAGGGAAGGTTGACAAGTTAATGGGGTTCATAGACGATCAGTTGTAAGTCTTCTTGTTGATCCAATGTTCCATATATCAGTCCATATGTAATTATTGAAGGCTAATGATTGTTTATGTTAATTTTGTTTTTCGCAGAGAAAATGAGACGTACATACACGACTCATCAGCTAATTTTTACTTAAGGATAATGACCCCAAAGGAGTTGTGGCCTACGAAAGATCCGACATACGGATGGTTGAAGGATGCAGTACGTTGACAATTACTCTCCTTTTAATGACATCAACTATTATGGAAATAACCGAATATAACAGCCTTTGATACACTTGTCAGCACTTATGCCCAGTGATGCATATGCTTAGGAAAAAATCAATGCAGGTCGTCTCCCCTTTCTTAACCGATAGAATTGCCTTCTTAGATCCATGGTTTGTCAATCAATGGGCGCAAGACTACAAGAAGTTTGACACTGAAAAGAATTGGTTGTTCACTGATCTCTACATTAGAGTATACAATGGTGTCCACCCTAACTATGGTATGACGAATAAGAAGTGGGTTGATGTGTTGATGTTCTTTACTTTGCACACAACATCAATAATGACCATTGGGTAGCTGTTGAAGTGGACTTAGTGGGTCAAAGAGTTAAAGTGTTTGATAGCATCTGCAGTTTGTACTCTAATGATGAGGTTATGAAGTCTTGCAGGCCATATATGATGTATCTGCATTTTACTTGTTTTAGATCCTCATTTGCATTCACTTTAGCATCATTTCATCCTGTGTTTGTAGCATTTGCATCTCATTCTTGCATAAATTCACTCACTTAGTAGTTTTCCATTAGCATTGCATACATTGTTGCATATGGAGTTGTTATCAGGTTTTGGAGAGCTTTTGGGAACACGAAGCTGAGCAGAGTGCAAGGCGAAAGAGAGCTCGATCGAGCTGGGAAGACGAAGTGAAGCAGAGGAAGTCGAACCAAGGCAGAATGACCAACTGAAGCGGAATCTAGCCTAACGCATGCAGAGCAGAAGACAAGGCGGAGCGACTGACACAAGAGGCAGAGCTCGATCGAGCTGTCTGAGACAAAGAAGAGCTCGATCGAGCTGAAGTGGAACGCGAAACCAAAGCTGGACAAGAGGAGAAAGCATAGCTCGATCGAGCTGTTGGAAGCAGAGGAGAGTGAGATCGTGCTAAGCATCAACCGACTTAAAAATCGTTGACTTTGACTAGGGTTTTCACAAGTTTAGTATAAATATGTCTCATTTGTTTAGACTGGAGCTCTCTGTCTCTCCCTCTTTTTTAGCATTTTCTAGAACTTCTCTCAAGAAACAAAACGTGTTTAAGGCTTTGTAATTCGAATTCTCTTTTAATCTTTCAAGTTTTTATAGTTTTACATCTCTTTTTTATGCTTTAGTTTATATAATCTTGTTAATCTCTCTTTAATCTCTTTTCATAATGTTGCTTATTGAATTTTCTGGGTTTGGGTTCTTGAGCTTCATGATTTCTGAGTAGTGTTCTTAGAGTTCTTGAGGTTGGGTGAGATCCATGAGGTTTTCTTAGTCTTTTCTAGGGTTTTGATGTTTAAATTTTTTAGATCCCTTCTGGATTAGTGTTCTTCATGCTAGCTTCTTTCTGATCATCTGAAGCTTGACCCGAGGCATTTCCACCCGAGAGGGCTTGGTGAAATGTCTGATCTAGCTAATACCGGAGATTTACGTGCCTAGCCTAAGAGATTAGTTGTCTAGGGTGTTTATTGACATTGATTGATTGGTTGTTAATGCCTGCCTTGTTATGCTTCGCTAAAGAGATTTAGGTCTGGAGGTAACTTGGCTTGAGGGTCTCTGTCACGAGAGTGGATTGACCTGTTGTTGAATCTTTCGTCTAGGGATAGCTTTGTTTAAAGTTTTATCGAATCCTTGTATTAAGACTAAGTTACTTCATGGATCATTGATACCCAGCCTCACGAGCTCTCTTTTATCATCTGTTTGCATCAGTTTACGTTTTGCTTGTTTCGCTTAGCTTTGCTTACTTTTGTTAGTCATTGCTTAGCTTTGTTAGTCACTGCTTAGCTTTGTTAGTCACTCTTACTTTTGTTAGTCACTGCTTAGCTTTGTTAGTCACTGCTTAGTTTTGCTATTAGTTCTCCTTTTCTTTTGTTGCTTGCTCACTTAGGTTGTTAGAAAATCAAAACTAAGGTTCGCTTGACTTAGCTAGATTTGATTGCATCTTTTGTGGTTAATAGCTCACCCATTTGGTTTGACACCCTTTGTACTACAATGACAATTTAAGTGCTTAGGGAATTGAACTTCAGTAGAGAAGTAAAATCTTACTATCAATTTGGCGCCGTTGCCAATTGGGTGTTTGTCTGTTACATTTAAGATTTCAGATCTCTTAAGATCAAGCTGTTTTTCTTTTATTTTCGTTTACTGACTTGTTGGCTGTCTATCTGTTTGCTTCAGGAACACTCCTTCGACACAGCTCGAGCAGTGCTGTTGAGTTCTCTCTTGCATGCAAACACACTCCCAAGGCAGTCATAATCTCCTTTTCTGTGATGACGTCGATCGTTTACCCCGCGCGTTGAGATAGCAAAGGAATCAAGTCGGATTAGATCAACAAGCTCACGTTGGTATGGATAACCAACAGCACGACCCTCATGCACCTGGTGCACAAAACAATCTGCCACGCCAACCACGACACATTGGCGCTGGTGATGCTCCTAACACCCACACGCAGCGTCAGGGAATTGTGCCTCCTTCCATCCCAAACAATAATTTTGAAATCAAGAGTAGTCTCATCTCTATGATTCAAGGCAACAAATTTCATGGCTTGCCGATGGAAGACCCTCTTGATCACCTGGACGAGTTTGACAGGCTCTGCAGCCTCACAAAGATCAATGGTGTCAGCGAAGATGCATTCAAGCTGCGCTTGTTCCCATTCTCTCTTGGTGACAAAGCACATCAGTGGGAAAAAGCTTTACCTCAGGGATCCATCACCTCTTGGGATGATTGTAAGAAGGCTTTTCTTGCGAAGTTCTTCTCTAACTCGCGGACTGCTAAGCTCCGCAATGCAATCTCCAGCTTTGCTCAGAAAAATGGTGAAACCTTCTGTGAAGCTTGGGAAAGATTCAAGAGCTCCACTACTAAATGTCCTCACCATGGTTTCAGTCAGGAATCCCTCCTTAGTACTCTCTACCGGGGCGTTCTGCCTAAGTTCAGGATGATGCTTGACACTGCAAGCAATGGCAACTTCCTGAACAAGGATGTTGAAGATGGTTGGGAACTTGTTGAGAACTTAGCTCAATCTGACGGAAACTACAATGAGGATTATGATAGGACTGTTAGGAGCAACAACGATACTGATGACAACACCAGGAAGGAAATCAAGGCTCTTCATGAGAAATTTGACAGGATTTTGTTGGGTCAACAGAAGCAGGTTATTTCTGTCTGTGAAGCTGAGCAGATACAGGTCCTAGATGGGGAGGTTGATCCAACTGAGGAGTTATGCTACATGCAGAACCAAGGTGGCTACAATAGAGGTTTCAACAACTACAGAGCTAACCCGAATCTCTCCTACAGAAAGAAAATTTTGCTCCGAAGCAGCAGTACTTTCAACCGCAGCAGCAGGGCAACATGAGTGCACCTCCAGGTTTTCCACCTCAGGCACCACCTCCCGATATGACAACTATGCTTCAGCAACTTCTTCAAGGACAAGCAGCTGGTGCTCAGGATGTTGCCAAGAAGTTCTCTGAAGTGCAACATAATTTTCACGATTTGAACACCAAAGTTGAGGCACTGAACTCTAAAGTGAAGTACCTAGAGAGCAACCACGCTACAACTTCTTCTGCAAAGCCTCAAGGCCAACTTCCAGGAAAAGCTATCCAAAACCCGAAAGAGTACCACCAAGCTCAAAGTATTCCCCTTCGCAGTGGCAGAAAACTCCCATCTCAAACAGGACCTAATGCAATCACTGTGGACAGTGATGAACAAGATGGGGAGGACTTCTGTGAACCATAGATTCAAGCTGAGCAGAAGGAAGAGGAAGACAAGATCCAAGTTCAACCAGAGTTACAAGCTAAACTCTCGACTTAAAAAGCAACAGTTCCTGAAGCAAGGAAGCCAGTGTTCATCCCACCTCCTTACAAGCCTAAACTTCCATTCTCAGGAAGGTTCAAGAAAGAGTTGGTGGCAAAGTACAAAGCGCTTTTTGATAAACAAATGAAGGATATCGAAGTGAAAATGCCTTTACTCGATGCTATTGCTCTCATACCTCAGTCCCACAAGTTTTTGAAAGATCTGGTAAATGAAAGAATCAAGGAGACTCAGGGGATGGTGGTACTAACTCATGAGTGCAGTGCTCTCATACAAAGGAAGGCTGTCATGGAAAAGCTCGGTGATCCAGGATGCTTCACTCTACCATGCTCCCTTGGTCCATTCGCTTTCAATAATTCTCTCTGCGATCTTGGAGCATCTATCAGCTTGATGCCACTCTCCTTGGCTAAAAGATTAGGATTCACGAAGTTTGAACAATGCAATATCGCTATGATTTTGGATGATAGGTCTGTGAGGTATGCTAATGGTATCTTAGAGGATTTACCTGTCAGAGTTGGAGATGTGGAGATTCCTACTGACTTCGTAGTATTGGAGATGGATGAAGGACCAAAGGATCCTCTGCTTTTGGGAAGGCCATTCTTGGCAACAGCTAGAGCAATCATTGATTGCAAGAAAGGTCTGATAGAGCTGAACCTTGGTAAGGACTTCAAGATGAACTTTGACATTAAAAATGTCATGAAGAAGCCTACCATAGAAGGGCAACTGTTCTACATAGAAAGGATGGATCAGTTGGCAGATGAGCTACTTGAAGAGCTCAATGAACAGGATCATCTTCAGAGTGCTTTGACAAAGAATGGTGAAGATGGGTACCTACACTTGGAAACTGAAGCTTATCAGAAGATTTTGGACTCTAACAAAGAGGAAGAAGGATCTGCAGTCTTTAAGGACTTGAAAGCTCTACAAGTAGTGAATGTCAAGTGTGCAGACCAAGCAGAAAATCAAGGTTTGATGCTTTCACTCGACCTGGAAAGCTCTACAAGCAGTCCTGCGCCTGATGACTGGACTGAACTCAAAGCACCAAAGGTAGAACTCAAACCTCTACCAAAAGGGCTAAGGTATGCTTTCTTAGGCCCTAATTATACTTACCCTGTCATAGTAAATGCTGAGCTTAGCCATGATGAATTGGAATTGTTGTTAACTGAACTGAAAAGGTTTAGAAGGGCAATAGGGTATTCACTAGATGATATTAAAGGGATTTCTCCTAGTTTATGCACACATAGGATTCATCTTGAAAATGAAGCATACTCTAGTGTAGAACCCCAGCGTAGATTAAACCCAAACCTGAAGGGGTAGTCAAGAAAGAAATCCTTAAGTTGCTAGATGTTGGTATTATCTATCCTATCTCTGACAGTACATGGGTTTCACCTGTACATTGTGTTCCTAAGAAGGGTGGGATAACTGTAGTGAAAAACGAAAAAAATGAGTTCATCCCCACTAGCACCATTACAGGGCATATAATGTGCATAGACTATAGGAAGTTGAATGCTGCATCTAGGAAAGATCACTTCCCATTACCTTTCATTGATCAAATGTTAGAAAGATTGGCTAATCATCCTTACTACTGTTTCCTTGATGGGTATAGGGGATTCTTTCAAATTCCTATACATCCAAATGATCAGGAAAAGACCACTTTTACTTGTCCTTATGGCACATTCGCCTACAGGATAATGCCTTTTGGTCTTTGTAATGCACCTGCTACTTTTCAGAGGTGCATGACCTCTATTTTCTCGGATTTGATAGAGGAGATGGTGGAGGTGTTCATGGATGACTTTTCTGTATATGGCTCCTCCTTCTCCTCCTGTTTGTTGAATTTGTGCAGGGTACTTACCAGGTGCGAGGAAACAAACTTGGTGCTGAACTGGGAGAAATGCCACTTCATGGTCAGAGAAGGAATAGTCCTTGGGCACAAGATTTCCGAGAAAGGGATAGAGGTTGATAAGGCCAAAGTTGAGGTTATGATGCAGTTGCAACCCCCAACCAATGTGAAAGATATCAGAAGTTTCCTTGGGCATGCAGGGTTTTACAGAAGGTTTATCAAGGATTTCTCCAAGATAGCCAGACCTCTTACCAGATTGCTGTGCAAGGAGATAGAGTTCATCTTTGATGATGAATGTTTGGAAGCCTTCAAGCTTATCAAGGAAGCTCTGATATCTGCTCCAATAGTCCAAGCACCTAACTGGGACTATCCTTTCGAGATCATGTGCGATGCTTCTGATTACGCAGTTGGAGCTGTTTTGGGACAGCGAATTGATAAGAAGTTGCATGTCATCTACTATGCAAGCAGGACCCTTGACGATGCACAAGGAAGATACGCCACCACTGAGATGGAGTTGCTGGCAGTAGTGTTTGCATTTGAGAAGTTCAGGAGCTACTTGGTTGGTTCAAAAGTGATTGTCTACACGGACCATGCTGCACTGAGGTACATCTACGCAAAGAAGGACACCAAGCCTAGACTTCTGAGATGGATACTTCTTTTGCAAGAGTTTGATATGGAGATCCTCGATAAAAAGGGGATTGAGAATGGAGTCGCTGATCACCTCTCAAGAATGCAGATTGAAGACATGGTCCCCATTAATGACTCAATGCCTGAAGAGCAACTAATGGTGTTTGAGACTCTGAATAAGAGTACATACGCCGGGTTAGAGTTGAGATGGTTGAAGCACTGTCACTGAAGGAAGACAAGTTTCCATGGTATGCAGACCTTGTCAACTACTTGATCTGTGGAGAGGTTCCCAAGAGTTTGGACAGCTACAACAGGAAGAAGTTCTTCAGAGATGTCAACCACTACTTCTGGGATGAGCCTTACTTGTTCAAGAGAGGGTCTGATGGTCTGTTCAGAAGGTGTATAGCAGAAGAGGAAGTACAGGGTGTGCTTGAGCACTGTCATGGGTCAACGTATGGAGGACACTTTGCTGCATTCAAGACGGCCCAGAAAGTTTTACAAGGCAGGTCTCTGGTGGCCTACTCTATTCAAGGATGCTCACACATTCATCACCAAGTGTGATGCTTGCCAAAGGATGGGTAATATCACAAGAAGGAATGAGATGTCTCAGAACCCAATCTTGGAAGTGGAAATATTCGATGTCTGGGGGATTGACTTCATGGGTCCCTTCAACCATAAATCAAATGGCAACAAATACATCTTAGTGGCAGTTGACTATGTTTCTAAGTGGGTTGAAGCTATTGCAAGTCCCACCAACGATCATAAGGTTGTCTTGAAGCTGTTCAAAAGCATCATCTTCCCAAGGTATGGAGTACCAAGAGCTGTAATCAGTGATGGAGGAAGTCACTTTGTCAACAAGGTCTTTGATGGTATGCTGAAGAAGTATGGGGTGAAACACAAAGTAGCGACTGCTTATCACCCCCAAACCAGTGGATAAGTAGAAGTCTCCAACAAGCAGATTAAGGGGATCCTGTCAAGAATTGTTGGGTTGTCTAGGAAGGATTGGTCTATGAAGCTGGATGAGACTCTCTGGGCTTACAGAACAGCTTACAAGACACCAATTGGAAGAACACCGTTTCAGTTGGTGTATGGTAAAGCATGTCACCTTCCTGTGGAGGTTGAATACAAGGCGCTTTGGGCTATTAAGATGTTAAATCTGAACATTGACAAAGCACAAGCAAGAGAGTTGTTGATCTACATGAGCTTGAGGAAATCAGACTTGATGCTTATGAAAGCTCCAAAATCTATAAGGAGAGAACCAAGGCTTTTCATGACAAGAAGATTGTTGTGAAGGAACTAAAGTCTGGAGATCAAGTCTTGCTTTTCAACTCCAGACTTAAGTTGTTTCCTGGCAAGCTCAACTCAAGATGGTCTGGACCATTTGAGATTAAAGAGGTTTTGCCATACGGATCAGTAACTCTGCTGAACAAGGATGGTAGTGAATTCACAGTAAATGGACAAAGGGTCAAGAAGTACCTTGCAGATCAAAAGATTCCGGAGGGGTCCTCTGTGCCTCTCTGTGATCCTCCAAAAGCCTAAAAGAAACAGGAAGTCAAGCTTAGAGACTTAAAACAAGCTCACTTGGGAGGAAGCCCCATGTTTATCCCTGTATATATTTCTTTTTATTGCTTTTTAGGTTGTTTTTGTTAGTTTTATGATTTTCTCAGGTTTTTAAAAGAAAAATCAAGTTCGTACACTATGTAGCTTGGCCCAACGCAGCGTGGTAATCGAGCTGGAGACGGAGTCAACACAAGTCAGCAGAGCAGCTAAACCACCATCAAGCTCGAAGAGAGGCTTCCCTGTTCCACTGGATCTCGAAGATGAACACGCCAGCTCGACCCAACACGATCCATCATCCTACCCTCCCACTGCTGGTTACACCCTGGAGAGCATGGAGCCCTACCTTGACTCCCAATTCTCCTAAACGACCAAGTAACACTCCTCACTCATCTGTTTATACCATTGCATTTCATTTAGTTTGTTTTCTTTGTCTTTTGAACTCTCCTTCAAATTTTTGTTACACAAGGGACTGTGTAATTTAAGTTTGGGGGAGGGTTTGAGATGTATATAACTTGTTTTCTTTGTCTCATATTTTCAAATTTTGCATCATTGAGTCTGCATACATAGAAAACCCAAAAAAATTTGAATTTTTTTTAAATTTTCTAAAAAAAAAAAAAAGAGTGTTCATATAGTTGTAGTTGCATTTTAGATTAAGTCTTGCTTTCTTTTTAGTAGTTTGTACATATGCAATAGTTTGTGCATATGTGTTAGGGGTCTGTGATGAGTTTGCCTCGTAGACATGCTGATTTACTAGATAAATTCAATGCCCAAGTTATTAGTTGTCTAACGCATGATCTAGCGAACCTGAAGTAAAACCACACCATATTTAGAATTCACAACTCTGCATTCTTGTCTAGATGGAAACATGTTGCGATCTGATGCCTTTCCTATTTACTTGAACTTAATCTTGACTCATAATTA